>NW_027733547.1:0-311 GCF_054177405.1 Leptonychotes weddellii | reverse complement strand
AAATACTAATTTGTAGTTTTGGATACTCATTTAAGAATCTGATGAATTCTAGTTAAAAATGAAACTTTCTAAAACTAAAATTGATTTTTCAAAAAACCAAAAAAGCCTAATTCACAAATCTCACAAGTTCAACTTAACAACATTGCATACAGTTTTTCTTAGATTAATAAAATATATTTTCCGTTGGCAAATGAGAAAATGTTTTCTAAAGACAGATGTCTATTATGTTAGTGCTCTGATGAGAATAATACATTAATATAATTACTGACATCTTTCTTTTAGGGTGCTATTCTCAATAATTTACTACCCAA
>NW_027733546.1:0-311 GCF_054177405.1 Leptonychotes weddellii | reverse complement strand
TGAAGCTATCCAGCTGACCTGGAAGTTCAAGTGCTCTAGGATGGAGTGGATTTAAATTGATCAGCTGAGTGAATTAAAAGAGCTTTAAGCCTCTGGGGCCCAGCTTCATTTGCTCTGGGCTTCCTCTTGTCTCATCATAACACAGAGAGAAGTCCTCTTTCTCATTTTAAAAAGTAACGGAGACTGTAAAAGCACTTGGAAAATCAGAATAGTGAAGGCTATAAAAATAAGGAGCCTAAAGCCAGTGATTGTGAAATCAGAGCCTAATGGGCTTATATGAGTTTCTTTTTCCCTGGCAAGGAGGGAAAGCC
>NW_027733545.1:0-311 GCF_054177405.1 Leptonychotes weddellii | reverse complement strand
GTACCTCCTGTCTCCCCAGCCCCCTAGGCCGGCATCATGATACCATCCACTTTCGTCAACTGTTATGTCCAGATCCCTTCTGTGAGGTGTGTAATAGCACAACGGCTGAGGTCAATCGGCTGCTGTTCCCAGAGGCCCTGGAAGATGCTACTCCCTCTGTGATCCCCTTGGTTTCCACGGCTCCTGTGACTGACTCATCATTCACTTCATCCCCTGACTTCTCAGAGGTCTGTCCAGGAGACCTAATACCAGTGCCTTTGCCTGAGCCTTCCCCACCACCCCCCACTATCTTCTCACCTAACCCAATGACC
>NW_027733544.1:0-311 GCF_054177405.1 Leptonychotes weddellii | reverse complement strand
ATACACACACACACTTTACTTAATATTTGCCTCTGGGAAATGCTTTTAATTTCTACCCAATGCTACTTTTTTGTTGCAGTTCTTTTTTTTAATTTAATTTTATTTTATTTTATTATGTTATGTTAGTTTTTTTGAGGGGGTAGGTTTTTTTTTTTTTTTTTTTTTAAAGATTTTATTTATTTATTTGAGAGAGAGAATGAGACAGAGAGAGCATGAGAGGGTCAGAGTGAGAAGCAGACTCCCTGCCGAGCAGGGAGCCCGATGTGGGACTCGATCCCGGGACTCCAGGATCATGACCTGAGCCGAAGGCA
>NW_027733543.1:0-311 GCF_054177405.1 Leptonychotes weddellii | reverse complement strand
TGGGGTAGACATTGGTGTGGCCATCTTTGGAAACTACAATCTGCCAAAGCCCATCCTCTGGCCAACAAAAATTTACAGCCCTCCCACATGCAAAATATGCTCATCCTCTCCCACAAAACCACCAAGTCTTGCCTTACTACAGCACTAGCTTACCGTCCAGCATCTTATCATGTAAATCAGGTCCAGACAACATCGAGGCCCTCAGAGCACAGTTAAAGAACACAGCTCCTCTTGATCTAAAAAGTCGTCCACTAAGGAGACCACATGCCGTGGTGGGACAGGTCACTGAAGTCTTCTCCTTTCAAAGTGAT
>NW_027733542.1:0-4894 GCF_054177405.1 Leptonychotes weddellii | reverse complement strand
GTTCTGCATGGAGCACTGGGTGTTATGCACAAACAATGAATCATGGAACACTTCATCTAGAACTAATGATGTAATGTATGGGGATTAACATAAGAATAAAAAAATAAAAAAATAAAAAAAAAAGAAATGCAATGATGACCAAAACAAATACCCCTTTTCTATATCCAGAATTGGGACTCAATTTTTCACTTGTTTTATTGATACACTTCAAAACCTCTTGATTCATTGCAAGTAAAACAGTGTCTTCCAGCTTTATGGAAACATTGTTTTTTTTTCAAAAAGAAAACAAAAGAGAATGCCTTGTTTATAATTGTATTTGCTGCGAAATCATCAAGTATTTTCCTATAGGAGAGAGCTTCCAATTTGACTAGGTGCCTGTAAGAACCGAACCCTCCACTTACAGTTATAAATGTCTACTGACTGGAAACGCTGCCCCAGATTCCATTTCAAACCCTGTTTCTCCCCCATGAGTCACATACTTCTATTTCAATGCCAGCAGATCAGTAGGGTGGGTGGTGGGTTTCTTTTTTTTCCTTTTTTTTTTTAAATTTTTTAAATTTAAATTCAATTAGCCAACATACAGTACATCATTAGTTTCAGATATAGTGTTCAATGATTCATCAGTTGCGTGTAACACCCAGTGCTCATCACATCATGTGCCCTCTTTAATGCCCATCACCCAGTTACCCATCCCCACCCGCCTCCCCTCCATCAACCCTCAGTTTGTTTCCCCCATAGTTAAGAGTCTCTCATGGTTTTTCTCCCTCTCTGATTTCTTCCCATTCAGTTTTCCCTCCTTTCCCCTATGGTCCTCTATGTTATTTCTTATATTCCACAAATGAGTGAAACCATATGATAATTGTCTTTGACTGACTTATTTCACTTAGCATAATACCCTCCAGTTCCATCCACGTCGATAGAAATGGTAGGTATTCACCCTTTCTGATGGCTGAGTAATATTCCATTGTATATATGGACCACATCTTCTTTATCCATTCCTCTGTTGAAGGGCATCTCGGCTCTTTCCACAGTTTGGCTATTGTGGACATTGCTGCTATAAACATCGGGGTGCAGGTGCCCCTTCATTTCACTACATCTGTAACTTTGGGGCAAATCCTCAGTAGTGCAGTTGCTGGGTCATAGGGTAGTTCTATTTTTAACTTCTGGAGGAACCTCCACACTGTTTTCCAGAGTGACTGCACCAGCATGCATTCCCGCCAACAGTGTAAGAGGGTTCCCTTTTCTCCGCATCCTCGCCAACATTTGCTCTTTCCTGTCTTGTTAATTTTAGCCATCCTAACTGGTGTAAGGTGGTATCTCATTGTGGTTTTGATTTGTATTTCCCTGATGACAAGTGATGTGGAGGGTGGTGGGATTCTTAATACAATTTTATACCAGGACCACCTGGAGTAACTCCATACATGCACATGACTGGAAACGACAAAAATAGAATCCTCAGAGCCAAAAAGAGTAATGTCCAATTCATTCTCCCCTTATCACCATCCCCAAAATGCTCTTGGCCCCTTCACATGACCCTTTAAAAGAAAAGGAAGTGTAATGGAGAATTTGTCAGAGTGGTCTTAACCAATCCTAGGTCTTACAAATTTTACAAATTATGACCTGTGTGACACGCTGTTGAAGTGCCTCATAGGTGTTGAAAGGGGCACTGAAAGGGAGGGTCCTAGAGCCCATTCATTCACTTCATACGTCTACCTGGCAAAGGACAGGTGTTGCCCTGTGATGACTTCCAGGTACTTGAGTCTTTTAGAACAGTGCTTCTCAGAGTGAGATCCGTGGACCCGAAGTATCAGAATCACCTGGGCTTCTAGGAATGCAAATTCTTGCACTCTACCCCAGATCTACTGAATTAGAATTGAGGTCTTTAGGTGGTTCTGCTGCAGATAAAAGCTTGAGAACCGCTGCTTTATGATTATGCTATCTACTATGGTAGCCACTAGCTGCATGTGGCTATTAAAATTAGTTAAAATGAAATAAAACTAAAAATTTCTGGTACTCAATAGCCACATGCAGTTAGTGGCTGTTCTACTGCACAGTGCTGAAATCAAACATTTCCATCGTCACAGAAACTTCTACTGAACAGCGCTGCTTTAAGTTATATGTCATGTAGGTTTGCTCTGACTCCCACCCACATATATATATTTCAACTATAGCATTTATAAACTGTATCAGCATCATTTATTTATATGGGTACCTCTCCATCAGCAAACTAAGTGAGTTCCAGGTCCCTGTGTTATTCATCTTTACATCCACAGAGCCTGGCCTTGAGTCTAGTACATAATGATTGCTAAACAAATGTTTGTATAATAAACAAATAAGTGAAATATACCAAGATAAACTATTCTTATTGAAGGATGGAGACATTATCCTATGTTTCTTCTGTAATTCTAATTGGTGTGCTTATCTTGTTTTATGTAAGAATGCTCTTAAATGCGGGGCGCCTGGGTGGCTCAGTTGGTTAAGCGACTGCCTTCGGCTCAGGTCATGATCCTGGAGTCCCAGGATCGAGTCCCGCATCGGGCTCCCTGCTCGGCAAGGAGTCTGCTTCTCCCTCTGACCCTCCCCCGTCTCATGCTCTCTCTCTCTATCTCATTCTCTCTCTCAAATAAATAAATAAATAAAATCTTTAAAAAAAAAAAGAATGCTCTTAAATGCAGTATGAATGCTCTGATTTGGAGGATACTAAATCTACTTTCATTTGAGGAAGGCCACTGGCCTCAAGTTTATACTTTTACTCCAAAGGGAAAATGGGAACACCCTTTATTTGCTGAGTGTGATGAATTTGGAGACATACTCTCTAGTGAAACAATCTTTTCTTTCTTTTTTTTTTTTTTCCCCCAGCAATACCAGGCTGTTCTTGAAATAAATAACACAGGAGTGGAAAAACATTGATAATACTGCCACTCAGTCAATAACACTAAGATAAGAGCCAGATTATTCCACCTACTTAAATCATTTTTATCTAGCTCACGAAAGGAAGATAATTTAATTCAGGAGATTGGAAGCATTGATTGAGCTGTGAGTCCCTAAGGCATTTATTAGACAAATGAGACCAGTGAAAAAGAAATGTGTTTTTCATCTTTAATTTCCATAAGAGATTTATAGTCAAACTTGGGAGAGTTGATTTTTAAAACATAACATTTCCCCCCAAAGTTGACATCCACAGGATGAAGATGTAGCGGAGGGGCTGACAGAAGGTGCTCTCGGGTTTTATGCTACATCATCTCCTCTCAAACTTGCAGGCTTTGTTCTGAAGCCAAAGCCTACAAAACCAAGGAGCAGCCATCACTCCCATCTATTACATTTTGAATTGTACAGACCTTCAGCAGATTAATTACAGCTATTATTATAGGGAACACCAGCTACACATGATTATTTCTTTCTAGGATGAAAGAGATTTAAAAAAAAATTTAAATTCAGGTCTAATAAATGTCTCAATTTGGGCTTAGTGGAGATGAGAACAGAGAATTTGTTTCAGTGCACTCAGCCTTTTCAGACTTTAACTATAAGAAATAAAACAAATGATTCTATGGAATCAGGCACTTCCTTCCTCCCCACCAGGTTGTATTCATGCTAATCTAAGCCATTTCTTCATGGTAACACCACCCCATCCAGCTCTCTTCCAATTCCAGCAGAATTTATTTATCTCTGTTTGCTTGCACCAAAGGTGAGGAATCCTCACTAAGGGTGAGGAAGGCTGGCAGGGAGGCAGTGAAGAGAATCCCATGCTATTCCAGACTGGGCCCAGCATGTGCTGGAAAGAGAGGAGAATGCAACGGGCAGAGAGGAGGGGACCCCTGGTCAATACTGCTCAGGTGGGTTGCTTCAGCCCTGCTGTTTTAAAGAAAGTTTAGGGTTTTCTTGTGGCTGGAGTCCTTGGTCAACACCTTCCCTGGTTTTAGCCCAGGTGCTTCACTGCTGCCAAGTCTGAATAAAGGACAGAATAATGAAAATGAGAACCAAGGTTCATTTAGCTCCATTTCTAGGAAGTGCATTCTGACTCCAAAGACAGAGCTCTAGACCCATTCATAGGAGGTGGGGAGGTGCAGTGGAGGGGGTATGCATTTTAGGGACAGGTGGACCTGGCTTCAAAGCCCAGCCCTGCCTCTTTAGAAGGTGTTAATTGACCTCTCTGAGCCTCAGTTTCCTTATTTATAAAGGGTGAAGTAGTATAATAATAGCTTTTGAAATTTCTAACTCTAAAAATATGATGCCCCTCCTTACCCATTCAATTAAGTTTTCCCCACTCTTCTCTTTATGCACAAATACATCCCAGAAACCCATAGGTCATGCTATGCTATTTGCCCATTGGGTATTTTAATTCCTTTCTCTACCCAATCAAATTTTTTCCAAGTATGGACACAGTTTCCTACACAAGTACAATTATAGTGACTCTTCTGACCAACAGGCCCTCCATCTGGTCTCTGGACATCCCTGCTTAGCCCTTCTTAGGTTTCTAAGGGGGATGCCAAAAACTGGTTGAATCCCCTTTTCCCTGTGCTTCTCCTCATTGACGCACTATTACAAGCTCTGGAAATAATGCAAGATATCACCAGAGAAAAACTTTGAAAGAGAGAAGAAGATGAATTTGTTGGGGATCCCAGGACTAGAGGAACAACTTAGAGGCAGGGCATCTTATGTTGCTCAGCCTACAGAAGAAGGCCATCCAGACCTGGCATTTCCAATCCCCATCCTAGCAATGGAAGGCAGCCCCAGGAAGCTGATTCCTCCCCCACATCAAAGGGGAGTCCCTCTGACTACATTCAGTGTGCTCAATACCACCGGCCATTAGGAGTCCCACCTATGATAAGTAGATGGGGGGGGATGTTCTTCCTTGATGGAGAATAGAATCAATGAACTTGAAGACAGAACAATG
>NW_027733541.1:0-311 GCF_054177405.1 Leptonychotes weddellii | reverse complement strand
GAGAGATCAGGAGTCCTTGAAATCCAAGCCTGCCAGAATTGAACAATGGTCAGCTTTGTTTTAGAGATGTTGAGCTTGGTGTTATGAAAAGTTCAGGTGACATTGGGGGCATGGAAACATCCTTGATGGACAGGCCTATTTATTCTTGACCTGGTTTTGAAGGCAGGCATTTTTACCCCATTGTCTGTGGGCCCCGTTCCCCCCTCACCGAGAGCTTCCCAAGGAAGGCATCCATGGGGAAATCTGTTTCTACACCTTCCCTAACCTTTTAGGCTGTTCTGTTTAGGCAAAGCACAGCAGAACTGCCAACA
>NW_027733540.1:0-311 GCF_054177405.1 Leptonychotes weddellii | reverse complement strand
GTGGACGAACCATGAGAGAAGATGGACTCTGAAAAACAAACTGAGGGTTCTAGAGGGGAGGGGGGTGGGAGGATGGGTTGGCCTGGTGGTGGGTATTGAGGAGGGCACGTTCTGTGCACGAACAATGAATCATGGAACACTTCATCTAGAACTAATGATGTAATGTATGGGGATTAACATAAGAATAAAAAATAAATAAAAAAAAAAAAAGACAGTATGGGGATGCCATGGTCCTGAAGGTCAGCACCAGGAGAAACAGAAAGGTTTGAGAGGACTGTCGACTGTGTAGGTGTACGTAAAGAATGAGGAGC
>NW_027733539.1:0-311 GCF_054177405.1 Leptonychotes weddellii | reverse complement strand
AAGATAGGACCAAGTGAAGGATTGGCATGAGGGAAAGATTTTCTGAAAGCTTAAATTTGTTTAAATAAACTTGCTTATTTTTTTATTGAAGTACAGTTAACACTCAATGCCACATTAGTTTCAGGTTTACAACATAGTGATTCTATATGTCACGCTATGCTCACAAGAGAGGCTACCTTGTCATCATACAAGAATATTACGATACCATTGATTATATTCCTATGCTGTGCTTTTATCCCCATGACTTATTCCCTAACTGGAATCCTGTACCTCCCAGTCCTCTTCACCCATTTTGCCTTCCCCTCCCACTA
>NW_027733538.1:0-311 GCF_054177405.1 Leptonychotes weddellii | reverse complement strand
TCTGGTTCAAGGTACCCAAATGGAAGAAACCCTTTGATAAGTAAATCACATCCTTGTAATTCCTAAGACAGCTCTTGACTCCAATTTCATGTTGGACAAATTGAGTAAAAGAAATCCTTTTTAGTAAAGAATCTGGAAAAGTTGATTGTGTCAGATTTCAGGAAAGAAAAGAAAGAGAGCATTAAAAGAATGGTAGCTGATAGACTGGTTGGAAAAAAGGAGAGAATATTTACACAATTCCACAAGGAAATAAATCAATGACTTTTCTTGGAGGTGGCCCCAAACTTCTTTATTGATTAAAAATGATACAG
>NW_027733537.1:0-311 GCF_054177405.1 Leptonychotes weddellii | reverse complement strand
AAAGAAACAAACAAAAAACCCCACAAGATGCCATTTCCCACCCACTAGGATGGCTATAATAAAAACAACAGATAATGACAAACACTGGCAAAAATCACGAAAAATGAGAACGTTCAAACACTGCTGATGAAAATGTAAAATGGTGCAGCCATGCTGCAAAAACAGTGTGGCAGTTCCTCAAAGGGTTAAAAAAAAAAAAAGGTTAAAGAGAGTTACCATATGACCCAGGATTCTATTTGTAAGTATATACCCAAGAGAAATGAAAACATGTTCACACAAAAACTTGTACATGTGTGTGTACAATAGCATTA
>NW_027733536.1:0-311 GCF_054177405.1 Leptonychotes weddellii | reverse complement strand
CTGATGGCTATCTTTCCCAGGACATATGAATGGAGAATGTGGTTGAGAAGAAAGGAAACAGTAAAGTTCACCTGAGAGAGAGACAGAGAGAGACAGACAGAGAGAGTGTCTCCTGACCGCTTGCTTTCATTCCTACCTCATGCTATACTTTTAAGGCAGTCCCACATTGGAATTTGCAGCGATTTAAGTTAATACATTCCCTTTTATCACTTTGCTTAGTTTAAGTCGGACTTCTAACACTTGAATCTACAAGAGTTCCATCTAACCCAAATGGACTATAAATTCCTCCTTGATCTTGATGCTGTCTACTT
>NW_027733535.1:0-311 GCF_054177405.1 Leptonychotes weddellii | reverse complement strand
GCAAAGAAGAAGTCAAACTCTCACTCTTTGCAGATGATATGATACTTTCTGTGGAAAACCCAAAAGACTCCACCACAAAACTGCTAGAACTCATACAGGAATTCAATAAAGTGGGAGGATATAAAATCAATGCACCGAAATCAGTGACATTCCTATACACGAACAACAAGACAGAAGAAAGAGAAATTAAGGACCCGATCCCATTTACAACTGCACCCAAAACCATAAGATACCTAGGAATAAATCTAACCAAAGAGGCAAAGAATCTGTACTCAGAAAACTATAAAATACTCAGGAAAGAAATTGAGGAA
>NW_027733534.1:0-311 GCF_054177405.1 Leptonychotes weddellii | reverse complement strand
CTCTCTCTCTCTCATTCTCTCTCAAATAAAATCTTTAAAAAAAAAAGATAATGTGACTTTTTCTTAGACTACTTTTACTATTTTTCTTAGACTTTGTTTTAGTACTTTGACGAAGAAAGGCCAAAGTGTGGTTTGAGGGTTTTTGCGGGTGGGGGGTGGGGGTGTACTCATCCTGTTTGGGAAGTAGCTGAGCTTCCTTAATCTGTAGGTTGTATCCTTTCATCAGTTTAGGAAAATTCTCAGCCATAGCTCTTAAATTATTGCATCTTTGCCCTATTCTGTTCTTTTCAAAATTCTGAGTACTGTGTTAG
>NW_027733533.1:0-311 GCF_054177405.1 Leptonychotes weddellii | reverse complement strand
TCAGAAAGAAGCACGGAGTCCCCCCAGCTCTGGGGGCTGGAAGGCCCGCGTCTGGGCGCCAGCAGATTCTATGTTCTGTGAGGACCCTTCCGGGTTCACAGACAGTGTCTTCTCCTGTGTCCTCCTGTGGGGAAGGGGCGAGGGGGCTCTTGCGGTGTCCCATCATGGGGGCTCCACTCTCATGGCCTCATCACCCCCCAAAGACCCCCACCTCCTCATATCATCACCTCGGGGTTCAGTTTCAACATAGGAATTTGGGGGGAACACAAAGACTCGTCTACAACATTGAAACCCTGAGGCCTTTCCTTATC
>NW_027733532.1:0-311 GCF_054177405.1 Leptonychotes weddellii | reverse complement strand
TTGCAATTTACTAAGGAGAAGGGACAGCAAGGAAAAAGTCAGGAAGCATGTACCTTGTGATAAATGCTATGAAGGAAACAAGTGGGAGAGATTGTTCCTCTGCTAAATACCTGCTTATATACGGTGGTTGTGGATGAATTCTTGGAGGAAGTGATGTATAGGCTGAGACAGGATGGATGAGAAGGGTTAGCCATACAGAGAGTCAGCAAGGAGGATATCAGGAGTCTGGAACAACAGCATGCATCGATTTGGTAAAGACATCAGTGGGGAAGGAAGCTCCTATTCCTGACTCATAGTGAGAAAGCCAGAGA
>NW_027733531.1:0-4895 GCF_054177405.1 Leptonychotes weddellii | reverse complement strand
CATTTTAAAGAATGAAGCATAGTTGATAGATTATTTTCGTAATTTGTTAAATTTATCCCTAAATATTTGATGTTGGGATGCTGATGTATATAGTATTTTTTTTTAAATTTATTTGACAGAGAGAGACTCAGCGAGAGAGGGAACACAAGCAGGGGGAGTGGGAGAGGGAGAAGCAGGCTTCCCACCGAGCAGGGAGCCCGATGCGGGACTCGATCCCGGGACTCCAGGATCATGACCTGAGCCGAAGGCAGTCGCTTAACCAACTGAGCCACTCAGGCGCCCTGAACCACTATGTTTTTAATATAGCTCATGCGTTGTATAATTCTAGTCATCTTTCCAGGAGCGTTTACCCGACCTGCCCTTCCCATATTCTCACCAGTTGTGCGGGCACAGTATCATGGGCAATATATTGACAGTGTTGAAACCATGTAATATTGACCTTGTTTTCTTCCTTTCCTCTCCTGACTCTAAAATAGCTTATCCCCAACATAGCACAGGTATATACCTCTGGGAACATTAAAAGTAAGATTCTCTGAGAGAGCACGGCTTTAAATAAGGCAACTTAAGTTAATCTGAGTAGCTCAGCTACTTTAGGTATATCATCAATCATCAAAACCAGCCAGAAACTGCTACAGTAGCATCTTCCAAAGTTCACATAAACAAATCTGTGAGTTTCTTAACATTCCATGCTTTCAATTAGTCTTTTGATGGCTCTGCTCATTTTTTTTTTTATAACCATATACTTCTTCCTATTGATTCTTAGCACTTCATATATTGGCAGGAAACGGCTGCCAACCTAATATAATGCCATGCATTTATGCAGCGCTTTTAATTAAGTCATTTTGGAATCTCCTTAGCATTTTGATGAAGACGATGCGTTGTCTTCCTTGAAGTCAGGGCAGTTGAATTTTTCTTCGTATTTCCAGTACCTGGCCCAGTGCCTGCTACATAGTAGGTGCTCAGTATCTATCACGTGTTGCCAGAGTGACAAAGTCCTGGGTTTGAATCCCAGCTCCGGTACTTTCCAAATTTAACCTGGAACGTGAGCAAATCATGTGACCTCTCAGGCCTTTAGTTTCTTGTCTGAAAAATGGGGATGAAGAATATCTGTTTCATAGAGTTTCTGTGAAAACTAAATGAAATAATGTATTTAAAATCATTTCCAGGTTAGCTGACACATAAGGGCTGAAGAAATTGTCGATGATTTTCACTAAACCACACATACATCCTCACTCAAATTCTCTCTGAGGTCATGAATTACATAGGTAATGTCAGACAATGGGTTCAGTAAGTAATACCCCCACCCTTTAAGGCCAGTAACTACAGAGAGGTGGATACTAGGCCCTAAGAAGCAGCAAATGTTCTCTGGAAATCGCCTTGACCATTTTAGAATATTACCTACACCCTGTTTCATGGTCCAGTTCTGTCAATATTGATCTCACACTTCCTTTAGACCCAACCCTACTATGACCCATTAACAACTATAATGTGAGTCTGAGGCCAACTAATCCCCCAGGCCTCTTTGTGTCTACTATGTCCTTCCTTATATCTAACCCTTGATATTCCATGACTGATCCTAACATTTCAGAGAACCACAGATGAATTTCACTAAAGCTAAGCTTCAGGGCCAGATAAGAGGAAATCCCAGCCACCAAGAGAACACTATATTTTGAGCCCTTCTGTGTGCCCAACAGGCTGGACATGGGGGAAGCAGTGACATTTGAATGTGAAACATGGCTCTGGTTAATCTCTCATTATCACTATCTAAATACAAAGCATTTTAAAACTACAACTCATTAGTCTATAAACACACCTTGAAAGAGGCAACATTAAAATGAGGAAGACCATGACTAATTCAGCCAAGCAAAATAAGAGAGAAAATGAGATCTTTTATCTGAAGACTATCTGAAGTACAAAAACCTCAGAGTCCATAAGAAATGACAGTCCAAAAATACTTGGGTTAAGATTATAAATCAACAAGTATTAACGTAATGTCTACTACAATAATGCAAACATTTGCACAGTCTTTTAGAAGTTACAAAGTACAGCTCAGATCATGATCTCCCAGTCCTGAGATTGAGCCCCATGTCAGGCTCTGTGCTCAGTGGAGAGTCTACTTCAGATTCTCTCTCTCTCTCTCTCTTCCTCTGCCCCTCCCCCTGCTAGTGTGTGTGTGCGCACTCGCTCTTCTCTCAATAAATAACAAATTTTTAAAAATCTTTAGAAGTTACAAAGTATATTCCAACTACTAATCAAATCTAACTACCCATCAGAATAGTAGGAATGGTTATATCTCTAGGGGAGGCTGGAGGCATATCCAAAGGGGTCTGTTAATGAACATGAAATTTCTTTGATGCTACGTTTCTGATTTTTCCCAATTACATAATACCCCTGTATTTGTTGTAATCATACTTATATAATAAAACATCCATTAAAAAACCCCTCAACATGGGGCGCCTAGGTGGCTCAGTTGGTTAAGCATCTGCCTTCGGCTCAGGTCCTGACCCCAGGGTCCTGGAATGGAGCTCCGCATCGGGGCTCCCTGCTCAGCAAGGAGTCTGCTTCTCCCTCTCCCTCTGCTGCTCCCCCTGCTTGTGCTCTCTCTCATTCTCAAATAAATAAAATCTTTAAAAAAAAAAAATCCCTCAACAACAGGGTTCAGAAAACATTCAAGGTTAGTGAACACACTTAGGTGTTGGGAGGTGGCATGCCCTGAAATGCACTGCTGAATTCACTGTACCATCCCCACACACTCTCCTATGCTTCTCTTCCATTGAGCTGTTCCTGAATTGTATCCTTTATAATAAAGCAGTAACTTTAAGTAAAGCACTTTCCTGGGTTCTGTATGCCAATCTAGCAAATGATTGAATCTCAGGAGGGGGTTCATGGGAACCTAAGATTTATAGCTGATTGGTGAGATGTACAGGTAGCAAGCTGGGATGATGACTAGCATCTGAAGGGGCTGGAAGGGAAGAGGGAATTTGCTGGGACTGAGCCCTTTACCTGAAGGGTCTAAGCTAAATCTGGGTAGTTAGTGCAGAACCAAATTTAATAGTAGAATACTCAGTTAGTATCTGGAGAGTTGGAAAATTGGTTAGTAAGGGGAAAAAAAAACAAAGGATGCATTTGCTATCAAAAATTTTATGAGTAAAGATAGCTCACAGGCATTTCAAATGTCGCAAGACAACAAGTGGAGTCAATTAAGAGACAATGGTGAGTTCATTCTAGATTTCACTCACATTCTTTTTTTTTTTTTTCACTCACATTCTTGATTTTGAACCATCACTCTAATGCTTGGAGAAACTGAATAAGGAAAAGCACATGAATGACTGTGGAAATCAATATGCTATAGAATTTTTAAAATACTGCACCAGACTGACTTGAAATTACAAAAGAATTACATTCTATCAATTTCATTATGAGTTGGAGCAGCCCCTCCATGCTTTATAGTAAAAGGTTTATTAGAGTGATTGAAAATGCATGAAGCCAAGGTGGAGCTGAAACACAGCACTCTATCACCCTCGAACCCACCCACCACATAAAGCAGGACCATTTCGGAAAGGTGTGCTCTGATCCTGCAGCCCTGATGGAAGCAGCACTAGAGATGTTCCCTCCCTCCATCTACTCGGTTCAAGGCCAAGAATGGTGAACTTCACCATGGCTGTCCTCCACAGCAAGAGTTGGTTGGTGAAGGTTTATAAGGTGATATCAAGAAATAGTAGTGGGGAAAGAAGAGCTGTTTAAAACACAGAACTGGGCTCATCTGCAGAAAATAAACTTCTGTTTATATAAACCACTGTTGACAATGAGGTTCACAGAACAACGTTCTAGGCCTTGGAGGTGCAGTGTAAGATGCTCACAACTAAAATGGCTCAGAAGCTACTCTTACTACAACTAAGAACTTACTACTGAGTTGTTCTTATTACAAAAGAATTCCTAACAAAATACATGTCATATCTTAAAAGCCAAAAGGAATAAAATAGGAGGCACCACAACACCTAAAATACACTGCATCACTCTTACTTCAAAATGACAAAGTCAGAGTAATAAAAAGCTGTAGACAGAGGTGTGACTGACCAGAGGGACTGGCTTAGGAAACTGAGGCAGACATTCCCCCACGGGCCTATGGGGGTTCCTGAGAGCAGAGTTCAGCCAGAAACTCGGTCTCCCGAATTTCAAGTTGTTAATGTTTCATAACATGATATTGTCAATGAAGTGGCTAACACAGGAACCTAATGCAAAAAAGGGAGGTATCCTACCTTCACACCACTCATGCTCAAAACTAACAGAGCAACAGGACTGATCTGCAAGACCACACTATTATTCTCTAGACCACATTCTCAAATAACCATGGCCACAGTGGACTGAGGGTAGAAGAGGTCAGTGAGAAAGACTAAGCAGTCTCCTGCTATAATTAAAACAACTTCCTACATAATGATAGGTAGACTCTTCCCAATTTATTTTCTTACAACATGGGGAGAAGAGGGTATTTAATTCTGGCCTATCCTGAAGTCTAGTACAAATGGATGTCTGATTTAACA
Source organism: Leptonychotes weddellii (assembly GCF_054177405.1). Classification (NCBI taxonomy): domain Eukaryota; kingdom Metazoa; phylum Chordata; class Mammalia; order Carnivora; family Phocidae; genus Leptonychotes; species Leptonychotes weddellii. The sequence continues at coordinate 354 of NW_027733531.1, read as the reverse complement.
GGAACAAAAATAAAGGGTATACATTTAGTTATTTTAAGATCTAAAACTACTAAGATCAGTATTTTTAGGTGACCTATAAAGAGCAGCATGAATTGGAAGGACTTTTTATTCTTTAAGAATAGATCCCTTCTATCCCCTGCCTGATCTCTGAAGGGGGTAAAATTTCCCAATCTGCTACTAAAAGTCAGCTGTACAAACCAGGAGTCAGTATGTTGTTTCAGCAATCAATACCAACACCCAGTGGAACCCACAAAGTGGGAATCAACACAAGGCAGGGGGCGGTGCAGGTATACCTGTCCCCCTGCCCATCCCCCCAACTTTCCATTCTTAAGTGAGGCAGACTGTGGTCTAGTC
>NW_027733530.1:0-311 GCF_054177405.1 Leptonychotes weddellii | reverse complement strand
ACAACATGTCTCAATCCAGAATCACAATTCAAGTACTCAACAGACACAGGTGGCTAGTGTATTAGACAGAACAGATCTAGAGACTTACATAGTTTGTCTTTCTCACACAAAACATGAACTCTTGTTCATGAGAAGGCTATATTGCTTCTCATGCCTAGAGATGTCACATAATTTTTAGAGCTGGTAGAAAATCAATGACATGAGTGGAGATATCTCATATTAAAAAGTAAATTAGAACCTAACAGTTTTTCAGAAAGTAAAATGAATGACCTTGCTCTCCAGGTTGCTCTCCTACACTTGCTAAGGCAAGT
>NW_027733529.1:0-311 GCF_054177405.1 Leptonychotes weddellii | reverse complement strand
TGACCCTGAGTGAGGAGGAAGTTGGTTTTATTTGTTCCGAATTTTCCAAAGTTCTTTGATGACAAAACTATTTGTAAAACACTAATTTTCCAACGATCACACTGGGAAATGCTGATATATACTATTTCTTAGGATTTCCTTGCCTCAAGGTTATGGTAATATCAGTGTTTAATAAATGGATTAAGTGTGAATGTTGAAGGCAAAATGTAGTTAAGATCTGTGGATGTGGTCATTAAGAAGGAAGAAACCATAGACTGGCAAGATGGCGGAGGAGTAGGAGACCTGGATTTCGTCTCCTCTCAGGAATTCAG
>NW_027733528.1:0-311 GCF_054177405.1 Leptonychotes weddellii | reverse complement strand
ATTTATTTTCCTGCAGTCATAGGGAGATGAGCAGATTGATTTAGAGGGTTTTTAGCTGCAAGTGACCTGTTGATTAAAGTGTTTTATAGGAGAGACGATTTTTACGTGACAAAATCTGGAAACAGAAGCGGGGTTGTTTTGGCCACTCAAGGACAGGACCGTGGGTGAGCATTTCCAAATTCTCTAGGACTTTCCTCATAGTCAAAAGATAGCTGCGATTGCTCCATGAATCACGTTCTCACATGAGTGTCTAAAGAAGACCACTATCTTTTACCTTTGCTTTTTGAGGGGAGTAAACTATGAGCAGCAAC
>NW_027733527.1:0-311 GCF_054177405.1 Leptonychotes weddellii | reverse complement strand
GGCCTTCGGTCTCCTCCTCTGTGAATGGGCAATGGCCCTGTGCCCTAGGTCACGGGTCATCAAAGAGGACAATGAGCTGAGACAGCCAAGTGCCTAGAATGGGGCTCGGCATGCGGTGAGCCCTGTAAAGTCTTTGCTACTGTCCTGTCCTTGCGTGATGAGGACGTAGGAGAGTGCTTGGCCCAGTGCCGGGTAAACTGTGGATGCTCCACCTGGGGTCAGTCAGTGGCCGGGGGACTCACCGTGTGGCCTGACTCGGGCGTGGTGCCCCTCCTCTCTCTCTTGCAGGACAATGCCATCCTCCATCACCT
>NW_027733526.1:0-311 GCF_054177405.1 Leptonychotes weddellii | reverse complement strand
TTTTTCGGGCGCCTGGGTGGCTCAGTCGTTAAGCGTCTGCCTTCGGCTCAGGTCATGATCCCAGGGTCCTGGGATCGAGCCCCGCATCGGGCTCCCTGCTCAGCGGAAAGCCTGCTTCTCCCTCCCACTCCCCCTGCTTGTGCTCCCTCTCTTGCTATGTCTCTCTCTGTCAAATAAATAAAATCTTTAAAAAAAAAACAAACTGCTTTTTCTTCTGATTTCCCTTCTCCGTTGAATGCTATTTATTCTGCCTACAGATAACCTCATTTTTCTATAAGCAAATTGTTTCTGAATATAGTAACTTCTTCTTC
>NW_027733525.1:0-311 GCF_054177405.1 Leptonychotes weddellii | reverse complement strand
ACAGCACCAGCGTCCCTTAGGAACTTGTTAGAAACACAAAATCCTTGGTCCCAACCCTAGACTTACTGAGTCAGAAACACGAGGGCTGGTCTGCAGAGACCCAGGTGATTCCGAAACAAGCTGTAACTCGGAACTGCTTTAGGATTATGTAAGCATTATGAGAACCACGCACGTTTTCTCACGGTCCTGAACGTCAGTCGCCTCCCCTCCCACGTGCAGATGCCCCCCTACACTCACACCCCCCCCAGAGGTTCACATGCCCCGTCCCCCCAGCACCCCTTCACCTTTCCCTAGAACAAGGTCACGTTCCT
>NW_027733524.1:0-311 GCF_054177405.1 Leptonychotes weddellii | reverse complement strand
CTCAGGGTGCCTGGGTGGCTCAGTCGTTAAGCGTCTGCCTTCAGCTCAGGTCATGATCCCAGGGTCCTAGGATTGAGCCCCGCATCAGGCTCCCTGCTCAGCGGGAAGCCTGCTTCTCCCTCTCCCTCGCCCCCTGCTTGTGTTCCCTCTCTGTCTCTCTCTGTCAAATAAATAAATAAAATCTATAAAAAAAAAAAAAAGACACTCTCTTCAAATGGTGCCAGAACAACTGAACATCCATCCACACACAGACCAATGTAGACACAGACCTTACATCTTTTCCAAAAAATTAACTCCATGGAACACAGACC
>NW_027733523.1:0-311 GCF_054177405.1 Leptonychotes weddellii | reverse complement strand
TCCCTCACAGGTCCGTTTTTTATCTGATCTTGTGAATTGTCATGTCATTGCTGCCCCATCCATGGTTGCTATGTTTGAAAATTTTGTAAGTGTAACTCAGGAAGAAGATGTACCTCAGGTAAGAAAACACCTTGTGCTGAATCTTGTCCATGCAGTACTAGGAATTTTTCACTTGGCGACTTTTTTTTTTTTTTTTTTTTAAAGATTTTATTTATTTATTTGACAGAGAGAGAGATAGCGAGAGCAGGAACACAAGCAGGGGGAGTGGGAGAGCGAGAAGCAGGCTTCCTGCCGAGCAGGGAGCCCGATGT
>NW_027733522.1:0-311 GCF_054177405.1 Leptonychotes weddellii | reverse complement strand
TTACCTTGTATGATAAAGTTTTCTTGAATTGTTCACTGAAATAGAAAAGAAAAAAAAGAGTTATTACTTTAAACACCAAAGATTAGGAGTCGAGATAGTCTATATATTTCTATATAGAAATATAGAAAAAACTATAAACAAAAGTAGGTATTTTATCTGAGGAGTACATAATGCTATCTTACGCTGAGAACTATGCCAGCTTGAAATGTCTTTATAAAAAGCCAAAAGCATACTCTCAGTATGCTATTAATTTTGAAGATTTTTTCAAAGATTGTTTACACTATTAGAGATGCACAACCATTTTTTTTTTT
>NW_027733521.1:0-311 GCF_054177405.1 Leptonychotes weddellii | reverse complement strand
CGGGACAAAGCTATCAGAATGTGCGGATCCGAGGGGGGACCATTTGAATACCCCACACATCATGGCCTGCCCCTGACATCCACAGCCAGACCTTAGTTGCAGGGAGCCAAGATGGGGGCAATGGCGTCTTTGCTCTGCATGGCTGTATGCCCAGAGGAGGAAGAGAAGGGACAGGGGTGTTCGGCACTGGCTCAGGGGAGGTGCGCACTCCATCCGGACAGAAATGGGTCTCCATTCCCCAGGCGCTGGGTGCCATGGTATGACTCAGCGTGGCTGCCTGTGAATCCGAAAAATCAGACCTGGAGTCCAAG
>NW_027733520.1:0-4895 GCF_054177405.1 Leptonychotes weddellii | reverse complement strand
TCTTCCCGGGGGAGGAAGGTGAGTCTCCCCAGATCTGCCGCTTGTTTGGTCCCTGCTGGAGAAGCAGTGGCCCGACTGTGCTGTGGATCACGGTTTATGGCAACCCCGAGCTGAGAGCCCGCGCCTGGGCTCCGCCTCTGCAGCCGGCTTCCCTGCTCCGTTACCTGGGAGATCTGCCACACTCAGGCACCCCCGGTCTTTCTGTGACCCCGAGGGTCCTGAGACCACACTGTCCCGGAGGGTTCCACCCCCCACTTAGCCACCAGAGTGACGTCCCTCAGCGGAGCAGACTTCTAAAAGTTCCGATTTTGTGCTCCGCAGTTCTATCACTTGCCAGAAGTGGCTGACGGAGGCCCCTCCCCCGCTGTCTATCCTCCTGAATATCGCCTCGGATTCACTTCTCCGCACGTCCTACCTTCCAGAAAGTAGTCGCTTTTCTGATGAGAGAGTTGTTGCTCTTCTTTTCTTTGATCTCCTGTTGAGTTTGTAGGTGTTCAGAATGGTTTGATCCCTATCCAGCTGAATTCCTGAGAGGAGACGAAATCCAGGTCTCCTACTCCTCTGCCATCTTGCTCCACCCCCCGGAACTGTTAATTTTTATGATGAAAGAATTCCAGAGCCTAAGAAAAATTTCCAAGATTATTTACTGTAGGTTATATTGCATGCATACCAAAAGCAGACACAGATAGAATACTAGGGAAGAAGACCAGAGGGCAAGGTTTTCAAATTGACATAAGCACAGGTATGAAAAGCAGCTTGTTACAATGATGCTATGCGTAACAGCTGGTGGCTAGGAGATAATGAGAAGACTCTTTGGACTTTGGCTAAGGAGATGAGCTTTATTCAAATTTTGATGGTGATTTTGAAAAAGAAAGCACTATGTAATTATATGGATAAATACATTCTTTTGGTAGTTGGTTTATTTTATAAAAGAGAATATGTACATTTGATTCAATCCCGTCAATTCCCCCACGTAAAAAAGGAAAGCTGTTATTAACCAGCAGTGCATCTTACAATACAGGGCATCCTAGAATCTGAGAAAAATGGCAGCAGAAGTGGTGAAGTCAGAAAGTTCAAAAGCAGCAGCCTTGGAGAACTAATTAAAATCTTACAAATGTACGTGAAGTAAAACTTCCAAGTAGGAAGGTTTGCTTGAAGGAAGGCTTGAAGGATTAATTAAAATCTTACAAACTGGGTTAAGCATAACTTCAATTAGGGATGAGTGGCATAGATTACAAGGCTGTAGAAGGATAGGGCTTTAGCCTAAGGGGCACCGAGAGAAAAGAACCAGGAGGGACATTCACAGAAGAAACGAACACCAGTTTGAGGACGGATAATTATTTCTTATGAAAGGATTGGGTTTTAGCCCTTCCTATTAGTTAAATGAAGAAAGGCATATCTGGACGGATTTGTTCTTAGCACAGAATATGCACGGAAAGATAGGAAACTGAGGGGGTGGGGGCATGGTGATTATGATTAAGTGTAGAGTAATGATTAGATATGAGGCTATGACTGTCTTCCAAAAGAAATTTTAAAAGAAATATGTCTCGGCCATGACACCTTTCTCCTGAACACAGGAAGAGTATTGTTGAGAGTTAACATGAAACTAAGTAAACAGATTCAGAGAAGTGTAATGGTCAATTTACATGTTCAACTTGGCTTGGACAAAACATTATTGAGGGTATTTTAGATGAGATTAATATTTAAACGTGATGGGCTTTGAATAAAGCAGTGACCCTGCATATGTGGGTGGGCCTCATCCAATCAGTAGAAGGCCTGCATAGAGCAAAAAGATTGGCCTCCCCTGAGGAAGAGAGAATTCTCTAGCAGGCCGCCTTCACATTTCATCTGTAACATGTACTCTTCCTTGTTTTATGGCAGACAGCCTTTAGACACAAACTGGAACATCAGCTTTTCTGGGTCTTCAGCCTACTGGCCCACCCTGTAGATTTGGGATTTGCCAGCCTCCGTAACCACATGAACCAATTCTTTATAATAAACCTCTCTTTCTCTCACTTTCAGCATAGATCTAGATATATAGATATGGATTAGTTACAGATACACACATTCTATTGGCTCTGTTTTTCTAGTCAGCGTTCTAATACATGAAATAAGTTAACAATTATTTCTGATGTCAGAAGCTCAGATATAAGCAAACCAGTAAGATTATAGGAGTGAAAGGCTTCTTTCTTTCTTCCCTTCCTTCCTTCCTTCCTTTTCCATACGTGCTAAATACAGGTCTAAAAACAGTTGGTGGGGGTAAAAATTATAACATTTTTTTCTATTCAATGTAACTTATGAGATTTTTTTTTTTAAAACACACAACACAGCAATATATATTGTTTATAGATTCCTACATTTACTTTAAAAGTCAAAAGGCATGCGTAGGAGTAACACACTCTAACTTCAGAGCATTTGTTAGCCCTGGCAAGGGGGGAGAGAGGAGCAGAGGAGTGAGGGAGAATGAGGTTTTGTTGTTTTTATAATGTTACATTTATTTTAAAATAGGGAGATGTGAAAAGCAAATAGTATAAACTATTAAATTCCCCTTAATCTCAGATGTAGATGCATGAATGATTGCAGCATTGTTTTCTGTACTCTGGTGGGTGATTAAAATATTTTATAATTAAAATGAAAATAGTATATGAAAAAGAATGCAACCAGGCTGGAAAGTAGATTTGAATCTTTTTTTTTTCTTCTTCTGAGGAACAGCTACCAAGGGAGGCATTCACTGACCAGCTATGGAGTACTGTTAGTTGTGCTAAGTGTTAGAGATATAACCAGCAGTCAAGACCAGCCTCCCATACCTCAGAAGCTCAGTCCAGAGAGGTAGACAGAGACACATAATGAAAGAAAACTTGGTAAACCACAGTCATCAGACTATTGAGGAAATAATTTTGCCTGAGAAAGAGCAGGGAAGCCCTCATAGAAGAAGTGATATCTGAGCATGAGTTTTATTTTATTTTTTTAAAGATTTTATTTATTTATTTGAGAGAGAGAGCTAGAGAGAGAGAGAGTGCGTGCACACAAGCAGGGGGGAGGGGTAGAAGGAGAAGCAGACTCCCCACTGAGCAAGGGGCCCGATGTGAGACTCAATCCCAGGACCTTGGGATCATGACCTGAGCCAAAGACAGACACTTAACGGACTGAGCCACCCAGGCGCCCTGAGCATGAGTTTTAAAAAAGAAAAAGAATTTTCTGTTGTCAAGGCTTAGAAGGGCTTTCTTGGATATCAGTGAGGTAAGGGCAAGAAATTACAATTTCACCAGTAGAATAAAATATATATTGAGCTATGGTAATAATCAAAATTAATCTCTCAAAAACTCAAAATTTGGCAGAGATAAAACTAGTGCAAATTGTTATTAAAATCAGAAAAAAAAAAGCAAATGGCTGTCTAGTAGGAGAGAAGGGTTAATTTCCTGCTAGATGCCAGAGCAGCATTAGGCTGTCCATATATGACGTAAAGAGAGCTTAAGTATATAGAGTAAAGCCAAAGACTGAAACTAAATAATAGTTATAATAATTATAAACCACAAAGTCATTAATGGAGGCACAAGAATTACAAAAGAAAATAAAACAAGTAGAAAAAAATCAAAAGACAAAGGGAGGAAAAAATAACGTTCAAGGCAAAACCAAATTAATGAAGGGAAGATGAGCAGGTCAAACAAATACATTTGCTACCCAATACAGTGTTGAGTATTGTGGGGATTATGACGCAAGTTGCGGTACATCTACTTCCTGTACTGTTACGAAGCAGTTATAACAAGGGCTGTGATATCAATAATACATTATATGTTAAGAAAAAAAGAAAGAAGAAGAAGATAGCAGGAGGGGAAGAATGAAGGGGGGGAAATCGGAGGGGGAGACGAACCATGAGAGATGATGGACTCTGAAAAACAAACTGAGGGTTCTAGAGGTGGGGGGTGGGAGGATGGGTTAGCCTGGTGATGGGTATTAAAGAGGGCACGTTCTGCATGGAGCACTGGGTGTTATACCCAAACAATGAATCATGGAACACTACATCTAAAACTAATGATGTAATGTGTGGGGATTAACATAACAATAAAAAAAAAGGGCTGTGATATCACTGCATCATGTGCATGGTGCATGGATTAGCAGGAGACACCGTTATTTATGCCCCGGGATTATACTTTGTGACTAATATAAGCAAGGATGACCTTGTGCAGACCCTGGACAGATACTTTTGGTGGCTCCCTGTCTATATAAACAATTTTATTAAAAATGTATTACTGAATTCTTTGGCCCATGTGATGTGCAGTGACTCACTGATGATGATTTAGAATGATGGATAGAGAAAAGGTTGTTAAATATTTGAAATTTTTTCATCAGTGCACGTGTAGATTCTTCATAGTGCCCAGGTGCCTCGTCTCTTCCTGCTTAGGTCCAGAAATTCTTGTTCCCTTCATTCCCTTCAGGTGCCCCACAGGATACTTTTGTTTTTTTTTTTTTTTAAAGATTTTATTTATTTATTTGACAGAGACACAGCGACAGAGGGAACACAAGCAGGGGGAGTGGGAGAGGGAGAAGCTGACTCCCAGCTGAGCAAGGAGCCCGATGCGGGCTGCCCCCGCGGGGCATGAGCCCGATGGGATCATGACCTGAGCTGAAGGCAGACACTTAATGACTGACCCACCCAGGTGCCCCTCAATTTTTTTTTTTATTTTTATTTTTTTTATTTTTTATTCTTATGTTAATCCCCATACATTACATCACTAGTTCTAGATGAAGTGTTCCATGATTCATTGTTTGTGCATAACACCCAGTGCTCCATGCAGAACGTGCCCTCCTCAATACCCACCACCAGGCCAACCCATCCTCCCACCCCCCTCCCCCCCAGAACCCTCAGTTTGTTTTTCAGAGTCCATCGTCTCTCA
>NW_027733519.1:0-311 GCF_054177405.1 Leptonychotes weddellii | reverse complement strand
AAAAAACATCTCTTACATAGTTTTTGAACCATAAGAAAATAGTATAACTCCCGTGTACCCCTTCCCAAAAGAAAGAAACAGGTGTAAGCAGAAATATTCATTAGTATAATTCCTTCAATTTAGTGGCTCCCAAATTCACCAGACTATAAAAATCATTTCAGTTGTTTAAAATACACACACACACACACACACACACACACAATTCTTGAGACCCATCTCAGATTTAGGAAACTTCAGAGGAAGGTCCCCTGCCTTAGTCTGCTTAGGCTGCCATAACAAAATACCCCAGGCTGTGTGTCTTGAACAGAAAC
>NW_027733518.1:0-311 GCF_054177405.1 Leptonychotes weddellii | reverse complement strand
CACAGGCAGAGACTAGGTGTCACTAACTATAAGCTTGCGATATTTCCTAGTACCGATTTTTAAATTAAATTTTTCTTAACTGGATTCCTTAGTGAATAACTGAACAGAAAGTTAATAAGAAATGAACCAGTAACCTAATGTCATAAGTGCTATTATGCTTCCTATTTCCTCAATGAGGAAATTGAGGGATTATAGATTAATAACTAGCCAGGGTCTCATAGCCAATAGGTGTTGGAATGAGGCTTCAAACCCAGATGGGTCTGACTTCTGAGTCTGTGCTCTGGCCAAGGCACTCCCCTATTGGGTCTCAG
>NW_027733517.1:0-311 GCF_054177405.1 Leptonychotes weddellii | reverse complement strand
GGGGCCAGGCTAGCTTCCCGGCTGAACTGAAGGCATGAGGGCTGGTATGGCTGCTGTCATCACATCACATCTTAATGGCATATTTGCTGTCTGCAGGGGATTAACTGCTCTTAATTATACTGACAACCTTGTGTTCGGTAGATTTTATGTACTCATATGGTACGAGGGTATAAACTGCCTCTACTCAGCGGCGCTCGGACCCTTCCGCCCGAAGACCGCGCCTAGCACAGTGCCTGGTGGGCATGACACAGCTGCCAAAGTGCTGTCGGAAAATATGCAGTGATCAGTGGTGCTTTCAAAGGTTCTAAGGA
>NW_027733516.1:0-311 GCF_054177405.1 Leptonychotes weddellii | reverse complement strand
CTCTGCCTGTCAGCTGCCCCTTTCCCTGCCATGGCCATCCTGTCAGGTCAAATTGCATCTTGCCATTGCCTTGCTATGTGTTTTGTTAGGTTTCTGCCTGGAAGATCATCTACATATCTGGTCACAGCTGAATTTATACATTTCTCTGTTTCCTGTGAGAGAACATGACATACATTATAGATGCTCTGATTGGTTCTGGGTATTTCCTCCCCTAACTTTGAAATTCTCCCTCCCTTTGCTCCTTTCTTTCTTCTTCTTCCTCACATGGACATTGTTGCTTGAATGATGTATCTTCATGTAAAGAATCAGGT
>NW_027733515.1:0-311 GCF_054177405.1 Leptonychotes weddellii | reverse complement strand
GGCTGGTGGTCAGCCCTGGGCTCAGTAACCACCAGAAGTCTAGGCTGCCTGGATCTGGTTAGTGAAGGTTCGAAGAGTGAAGCGGCCATTTGTGATGTGGATACCATCACTTTTCCTTTTGTAGATGTACTGTTCCATTAGAAAGACAAGGTTGGTGCCACCTAAATGGGTTCCTGCTGCAAGGAATTTGAGGACATCCTCCTCCTTCATTTGCAGGACATCAAGGGCTCCGGACATTGTGAAAGTTTCCCTTTAAGTTACGACGGGAACGCAAAACAATGCCATATGGACACTTCCCTGGGTAGCGCGGA
>NW_027733514.1:0-311 GCF_054177405.1 Leptonychotes weddellii | reverse complement strand
ATACAGCCATCAAAAGGAATGAAATCTTGCCATTTGCAACAATGTGGATGGAACTGGAGGGTATTATGCTGAGTGAAATAAGTCAATCAGAGAAAGACATGTATCATATGACCTCACTGATATGAGGAATTCTTAATCTCAGGAAACAAACTGAGGGTTGCTGGATTGGTGGGGGGTTGGAGGGATGGGGTGGCGGAGTGATAGACATTGGGGAGGGTATCTGCTATGGTGAGCGCTGTGAATTGTACAAGACTATTGAATCACAGATCTATACCTCTGAAACAAATAATGCAATATATGTTAAGAAAAAA
>NW_027733513.1:0-311 GCF_054177405.1 Leptonychotes weddellii | reverse complement strand
TGGTTTAGGCCACACTGTTTGTAGTACTTCCTTACACCAGCCCTAGCAAACTAATACGGGGCTCTATGGGACTTTTGGGGAATGGTCATAAAAAGGCAGTATATTTGTTTACCTCTCTTGGGATGTGGTCTTTGGAGCCCTGAGCTGCCATGTAAGAGGTCCCAGTGCCCTGGGGCCGCCATGTTGGGAAGAAGCCAGACCACATGGAGAGGAGATGTTGGTGTTCTAGGCCAACAGCCCCAGCTGAGGTTCTGTTCATTGCCAGCATCAAACACCAGATAGCGAATGAATAAGCCTCGGAGACAACTCCA
>NW_027733512.1:0-311 GCF_054177405.1 Leptonychotes weddellii | reverse complement strand
ACTACATAAGAATTCATGCATGCAACCTCAAACATTGTTGTAAATGTCTCTTCTTACATATTTGCATGTTCTTCTGGAATATATTTAGCATATATAAAAGTAGAATTGTGGCGTTGAATAGCCTATATTATCTATAGTTACTAGATATTGCCAAGTTGTTGTTCATAGGGATTGTACCCATTTATATTCCCACCAGCTACGGATTAGACTTCTCCTGGCTCCATAGCCTCACCAACACTTGGTATAATCACACTTTTTAATTTTTTTTTTGAAGATTTTATTTATTTATTCATGAGAGAGAGAGAGAGAGA
>NW_027733511.1:0-311 GCF_054177405.1 Leptonychotes weddellii | reverse complement strand
GTTGGGGACATTCTGGAAACCCAGAAGAGGAATCAGGGAAGTAATCCGGGAAGGCTGCCTGGAGAAGGTGACATTTAAGTCTGGACTAGAAGAGCAAGGCGTTAACCAAGGACAAGGGTTTCAGACAATAAATCATTTATTCAACAAGCGTTTATTGAGCACCTACATCATGCCAGTCCCAGTGCGAAGCCCTGGGGTTAGGGCAGGAGGCAAGATAGGTTTGTGCTCTCGTGGGTTTTGCACTGGGGGAGTCTGAGGAGGAAGCAAACTGACAAACTGGGCACAGAGCTACTGAGAAAGAAGACGTGGGG
>NW_027733510.1:0-311 GCF_054177405.1 Leptonychotes weddellii | reverse complement strand
TGTGCATACAAGGTAACTGGGATGTGGTTTTGGCTAAGAAAAGGTATTTTGTTAAGGAAAACGAATGCTGGTTATTTCAGAAAGGCAAAGAGGAGAATGAAGTGTAAACTCAATGGATATAAAAAGTTGGAAAGAGGGGGGTGGAGCAAGATGGCGGAGGAGTAGGAGACCTGGATTTCGTCTCCTCTCAGGAATTCAGCTGGATAGGGATCAAACCATTCTGAACACCTACAAACTGAACAGGAGATCAAGGAAAAGAATAGCAACAACTCTCTTATCAGAAAAGCGACCACTTTCTGGAAGGTAGGACG
>NW_027733509.1:0-4895 GCF_054177405.1 Leptonychotes weddellii | reverse complement strand
GTTTGTTTCTCAGAGTCCGTAGTCTCTCATGGTTTGTCTCCCCCTCCGATTTCCCCCCCTTCATTCTTCCCCTCCTGCTATCTTCTTCTTCTTCTTCTTCTTCTTTTTTTTTTTTTTAACATATAATGTATTATTGTTTCAGAGGTACAGGTCTGTGATTCAACAGTCTTACACAATTCACAGTGCTCACCGTAACACATACCCTCCTCAAGGTCTATCACCCAGCCACCCCATCCCTCCCACTCCCCACCACTCCAGCAACCATCAAAAGGAATGAAATCTTGCCATTTGCAATGACATGGATGGAACTGGATGGTATTAGGCTGAGCGAAATAAGTCAATGAGAGAAAGACACGTATCATATGACCTCTCACTGATATGAGGAATTCTTAATCTCAGGAAACAAACTGAGGGCTGCTAAAATGGACACAATTTTAAAAATTGTACTCTCCCTGAGGTGCCTGGGTGGCTCAGTTGGTTAAGTGTTCAGCTCAGGTCATGATCTCAGGTTCTGAGATTGAGCCCCAGTCCAGCTCTGTGCTCAGTGGGGAGTCTGCTTGAGATTCTCTCTCTCCCTCTTGCCCTCCCCCCATATGTGTATGCACTCTCTCTCTGAAATAAATAAATGAATCTTAAAAATAAAACGTTATACTCTCCCTTCACATTGTGGCAAAGGAAGTAGATTCTAATTAATTTACCAACTGTGAATCCTGGGTTAAATATCTTGTCCTAATCTCTGTAAGTGAAATATTAAAAACCTATTTGGTATATTATGCTATGAAATGTTGTGATTCTTTAAGGATTTACCACATTTGTTTCATCTACACTACCTTTTCCTTTTTTGTCTTATTTTAAAGCAAAACCCAGACTTTTTATTTTACTTCTGTACCCATCAACATATACATCTCTCTAAAAATAATCTAGATATTTTCCTATATAACCAAATTTCCCCAATTTTTTCATAATATATATTTTTCCAATTGATTTTTTTCAAGTAGGGTCCGCACTTTCCAAATGGTTGTTATGTTGCCTACCTCTCTTTGTATCTAGAACAGTCATCCATTCCTTTTATCTATTTGTTTCATATTGCTGGTCTGTTAAAGATACCACAGATCAGTTGCCATTTAATATTTCCTACATTCTAAATTTACTTTGCTGTTCATTTTCTGATGTTAATTTCTTTACCCCTAGTATTTTTTATATACTAATTTTGGCCCTAAAAATATGGTAAAATTTGGGATAGTTTTATTTCTTTTTGAAAGAATACCTTCTAAGTGGTGCCATTTATTTTATTGTGCGTCATATTTGGAGATCTATAATGTTTTGTTATTCCTTCTTAGTGATGATATGATTGATTGTGTAGTAAATTCAGGTCATAATAGCCTACACGTCAGAATTTTGACTCCATACAGACCTCTGATTTTGGACCAAAAGTAGTCTAAATCTTTCTAGCTAGTGACCTCAAGATATGGATTAAACAACTGCGTGTAGTCCCTTTCTTCGGTTCTCAGCTGGGAGAATAAAGATCTGGAAAATTAATTTAGATGTGCATGTGTATTTTAATACAGGCATACTAAACAAATTTTAAAAGTAAAACACTGACTCATAGAACCTGAGACAACTTCCCCCTACTTCTCTCCCAACTTTCCATGAAAATACCCTTGAAAGTATATAGATAGGAAGGAAAGAGCAATGATAATTCCAGAAACTAAGCATAAAATGAGTCGAAATGTCGACATGCTAGAGGAATATCTTTAAACTTTAATGACATTACATAAATGTCATTGAGAGTTAACTCCTCAATTAAAAGAGCACTGATACAATTTTGGGCAAATTCTGCTCATATCCCCTAAATAATGGATGTGAAATTTAATTTTACATAGATCTGAATGTGGTTCTTGGATTGTTGCCACTTATCTGCTCTGTAATTCTGGGAAATTTATTTCATCTCTGTAAATTCCCATTTCTTTATCTATGAAATATGGAGATTTCATTACTTTCCTCATTCTTAAAGTAAGAAACCAGAGAAGGCATGTATGTCTAGCAGTATCATGTTGTTTTAATATGTGTTATTATTTATAGTAAGGCTAACAGATATCTGCCCTTGAAAATGTAGTTTTTTATTTAGAAATGCCAACAGAAAGGGCACACCATACCATGATGGAAAGCCACAGGAGGAAGCACCAGAATCAGTCAGGAGGTAGAGGAGAGGAAATGGTGGTGGGCAAGAGCCTTTCTGGTGGTTTCCATGCGAAGGAGCAGGCAAGACAGGTTAAACAGGTTTAGGATTGGCTAGTTTGAATAATTTCTGTGGTTCTGAGAGATAGGGGGTATTTCTGCATTGTCTGGTACCTGACACTGGTGTGATTATTGCAGGTTAATAGTGGCCCAGAGTATGAGAAACCAGTGGAGAAGTTAGTTGGGTTTGGGCTCCGGGTTGTTGGTTTGCATTTAAAAAAGGCACATGGGCAAATCATTTATTAAATTGTTCATCACTTCCCTACTGATCTAAAATAATGCTGTTTTCATATATCAGTTTCTCCTTTATTCTTGGATCTGTTTTTCATCTGTGAATTTTTTCCTTGTGTCCATTTTACACAGTCTGAACTGTAATCATTTTTATTTATTTATTTTTTTAAAGATTTTATTTATTTATTTGACAGAGAGAGACACAGCGAGAGAGGGAACACAAGCAGGGGGAGCGGGAGAGGGAGAAGCAGGCTCTCCACAGAGCAGGGAGCCCAATGCGGGACTCGACCCCAGGACTCTGGGACCATGACCTGAGCCGAAGGCAGATGCTTAATGACTGAGCCACCCAGGCGCCCTGTAATCATTTTTAAATACATAATGATTTTTAAGCTTTTTGCTTTGAAATAATTTTAGACCTGCAGAAAACTTGAAGTAATAGAAAGTTCATGTATATGTTTCAACCAGTTTCCCATGATAACATCTTTGATAAACAGTACAATGGTCAAAACCGGGAAATTAACAATGCTATATTATCAACTAAATTATAGGCCTTTTTCAAATTAAACTAGTTTTTTCCCCCAATGTCCTTTTCTTTTTCAGGATCCCATTTAGGATCTCATATTGTACTTTGTTGTTTTATCTCTGCCTTCTTCCAATCTGTGACTCTTTCTCCCTTCTCCCATCTTTCCATGTCTTTTATGACATTGGAATTTTGATGAGTGCTACTCCGTTATTTGGCAAAATAATTTATAGTTCTTTACAGATTTATTAGGCTATTCTACAGAAACAATCATCTTGTCTGTGAATTTCCTTTCAATCTTTGTCTTTTATTATTGGTCAGAACTTCCATTAAAATGCTGGATAAAAATAGTGGTAAAAACAAGCATTGTATTGTTCCAATTATGAGGAAAGTGCTCTGACTTCCATCGTTAATTAAGAAGCTAGTTGGATATTTTTCACAGATGTCCTTTATTGGGCTGGGAAAGTTCCCTTCTCTTCTTGGTTTATTCTGAGCTATTATCCTGAATTTGTGTTGAATTTTGACAAATAATCTTCATTTATTTAAGGACTCATATGATTTTTAGCCTTTTTTTTCTATTGATGAGCATAAGTATACCAATTTATTTTCACATCACAAACCAGCTAGCATTCTTGGGATGTACTTAAACCCATCACTATCAATTATCTCTTGATAATTAATCAAAATTATTGCTGGATTGTATCTGCTAAAATTTTAAGCCTGTTTAAGTCTGTGCTCACGAATGATATTGGTCTATAATTAACCTTTCCTTTAATGTGCTTGTCATGATGTTGGATCTTCAACAATAAGGTGAAAAATCTTTCCCTTTTGTTTTCTGAAAGAGTTTGTGTAATAACAGTATTACCTCTTTCCTAAGTATTTGAAACAATTCATCAGCAAAGCTATCTGCACCTATAATTTTGATGGTAGGTAGATTTGTAGTAATGAATTAACATTGTTTAATAGATATAAAGCTATTGAGGTTTTCTATTCCTTTGTGAATGTTTTAATAGTTTGTGGTCTTTCAAGAAATTTGCCATCTAAATTCTCAAATTTATTGATAAAGAATTGTCCATAATTTTGCCTTATTGTATTTTAATGTTTGTAGGTAGAATCAGTAGTGATGTTCCGTCCTTCATTCCTAACATGGTAGTTTGTGTTTTTCTTCTTTTGTCTTAATTTATATAGATACGGTTTTATCCAAATTTTTTATCTTTTCAAATAATTAATATGTGATTTTGCTAAGTTTCTCTTTTGCTAGCATATTTTCGATTTCTCTCATTTCTACTCTTTATTACTTTCTTCCTCTTCTATTTAGGTTTCTAGCTTCTGAAGGTAAAAGCTTAGAGTATTTTCAATTTTTATTTATTTATTTTTAGAGACTTTATTTATTTATTGGAGAGCAGGAGCCGGGAGGAGGGGCAGAGGAAGAGAGAGAGAAGCAGACTCCCCACTGAGCAGGGAGCAAAATGAGGGGCTCAGTCCCAGGACCCTGAGATCATGACCTGAGCTGAAGGAAGACGCTTAATGGACTGAACCACCCAGGTGCCCCTATTGATTGTTAATATAAGTATTTAAATATTATAAAGTTCTCTTAAAACACCAAGTCAGTTGCATCTCACAAATTTGGTTATACTGCACCTATGCATTGCTTCATAACACTCCACATGTTCTACTACATTATTATTTATCTACTCTTTTTTTTTCCTTTTTTTTTTATTCTTATGTTAATCCCCATACATTACATCATTAGTTCTAGATGAAGTGTTCCATGATTCATTGTTTGTGCATAACACCCAGTGCTCCATGCAGAATGTGCCCTCCTCAATACCCACCACCAGGCTAACCCATCCTCCCACCCCCCTCCCCTCTAGAACCCTCAGTTTGTTTTTCAGAGTCCATCGTC
>NW_027733508.1:0-311 GCF_054177405.1 Leptonychotes weddellii | reverse complement strand
CCCTTCCTCGTGTTCTGGGGTCTGGCCATGGCAGTCCAAAGCCTGTCCCTGGGGGGCTGGTGCCCCAGGCTGAGCCCCAGCCCCCAACCCCTTCCAGCCCCCACCTGTTTCGGGGGCCTCTGCGCTTGTTCACAGAGGCTCTGCCACCCTCTGGATGGCCCCTGACACTGAGTCGCTCTTCTTAAAAAAAAAAAAAAAAGAAGAAGCACCGGAACCAAACCTCAGTGACTTATCGGTGTTCTTTTGCCTTCTTCCAAACCTTCCAAAATCACACCTGTGCATGAGGGCATCAATTAACATTATTATCCATA
>NW_027733507.1:0-311 GCF_054177405.1 Leptonychotes weddellii | reverse complement strand
GCTTTGGAATGATCTTGTTATTAGCAAATGTCATGCTATTAACTTCTAGTTGAAAGAATAATATGCTCACAAGATTTCTGAGCCCCAGAAGACCCATTTTGATGTGAATTGGGTCAGAATAGCACACGCAACTCAAGGATTGCTGATCAAGGTCAGGTGCATAGGGTAAAGCTGCCTCATCATGAAAGGGGAGTATTCAGGGGGAAACTGAGTGCCCTTGATCTATAGTATTTGGTTAAGTTTATAAAAATGGTTTCTTTTTTTTTTTATTCTTATGTTAATCCCCATACATTACATCATTAGTTTTAGAT
>NW_027733506.1:0-311 GCF_054177405.1 Leptonychotes weddellii | reverse complement strand
GAAGGTTTGGCCCTCCCGGATGTCGGTTGTGATCAGGCCATAGCCGTGCTCCGAAAGAACCTGGGGAGAGAAAGGCGCCGTGAGGACCGGAGGCTGGGCAGGGAGGGTCTGCAGGATCCAGGCTGGGGGTCCGGCCGTGAGGGAGGCAGACGCGGGTGGCTTGGGGTGTGCAGTGGGTCCTTGTGGGCCCGAGCTCTGCCGCTTCCCAGCTGGGTTATTCTGGGCCAGCTCCTAGCGCCCCGTGCCTCAGGTGACTGGGGCCTGAAATCCAGTTTTCTGACTCTGTAATTTGCATTCCACTCACTACACCA
>NW_027733505.1:0-311 GCF_054177405.1 Leptonychotes weddellii | reverse complement strand
ATCTTCTTGGGTGTTTGCTGAGGGTACCATTCCATTGTAAAAACACAAGTTTTCTGAGGAGTGGACCTCGAACTTCCAGCCTCGCTGTGTGGTGCTGGATCCACCAGAGGGCAGCCTAACATCAATGTTGCGGAGCTCAGCCTTTTCAGAGCCTGGAGAATGCCGTTTTCCAGAGAGCTCAGAAGCAACTTTCCTCCCCGCCCCGCCACCGCCCCCCCCCCCCCTGCCGCCGCCCCGCCATTTGGATGAAAATCTTTATAAAATGTATTCCATGATCTCCTAGCCCTTATAAGTACATTGTTATCATGATT
>NW_027733504.1:0-311 GCF_054177405.1 Leptonychotes weddellii | reverse complement strand
TTAATTTATTCATTTGAGACACAGAGATACAGAGAGAGAGAGAGAGAAAGCATGAGCAGGGAGAGAGGCAGAGGGAGAGGAAGAAGCAGGCTCCTCGCTGAGCCAGGAGCCCGATGTGGGGCTCGATCCCAGGACCCTGGGATCATGACCTGAGCTGAAGGCAGACGCTTAACCATCTGAGCCACCCAGGCGCCCCTCTCTCAATGACTTCTAAGAAAAGGCATTATTAGTCCCACTTTACAGATGAAGTAGCTCATGCTCAGAGAGACTGTGTTTTGTTCCAAGTCACAGAGCCGGGCAAGTGGCACTGT
>NW_027733503.1:0-311 GCF_054177405.1 Leptonychotes weddellii | reverse complement strand
GCACTTTGCAGAAGCTTATTCTGGAGTGCATGGAAGGTGTGTTAGAGAGCTGGCTATGTGGTCGGGAGCATGTGACTTCCACTTTGGAGAAGCATAGTCAAAGAAAGGAGCATTATCCTATTATAAAAAATAGATGTTTGTGGTTAGAAGTAAAATTTTCAGGTATTTTTATTTATTGTTTTTAAGTAATTCTCTACTCAAAATACTTTCCACATTAGTAGACCTGGATACTGGAGAAGAGCTTATAACATATTACCTGGAATGCAGGATTACCAGCGGAAGTTACTAAGACTCTTCCAGCAATTAAACAG
>NW_027733502.1:0-311 GCF_054177405.1 Leptonychotes weddellii | reverse complement strand
CACACACACACACACACACACACACACACAAAGATGGAGGTTGGGGGTGTGAGTTATGTAAGAGGCAGACACCTGGTATTCCCACGGTGAGAAGCAGGTATGGGCTGTCCTTGGCACAGTCTTCCTGGCCCCCTGAAGTCTTCCCCCCTTTTCCTTGATTTTTTTTTCCCATTGAAAGTGTCTCTCCCAAAATTTGTATGTAGGCTTTGAATATGAGTTTATTTTTAAAAAGACTTATTTAGGGGCGCCTGGGTGGCTCAGTCATTGGGCGTCTGCCTTCGGCTCAGGTCATGATCCCCAGGGTCCTGGGA
>NW_027733501.1:0-311 GCF_054177405.1 Leptonychotes weddellii | reverse complement strand
CAGCTTTCGCCCTCAGGCTCTGCCCCTCATTAGCTCCAAAGAGCCTGGCCTCCAATGTGCTGCCCCCGGCAAGGGTGACACGTCAGTGCGGGGTCTCCCAGAGCAGGTTCCATGACCCCTGTCCCCCAGGATGCACTGCGGAGCGGGTGGTTGTGGGTCCACGGGTGTGGTGAGCGCTGCCTGCTCTGTTTCTGCACAAGAGCCCGAGGTCTCTACACCACCGCTGTCGTTTGACTGTGTGCTGAGCCTGTCTGCTGAGGGACAACCGTCCTCAGGGGTAGGGCTGTCAAGGTTGTGACGCCAATGGGGAT
>NW_027733500.1:0-311 GCF_054177405.1 Leptonychotes weddellii | reverse complement strand
AATATAGAAATATTGAGCAAATTAGTGATTACCCCAGGTTATGGAAGGAGCTGAATGCAAGACAGAAATGGATGTGGGTATAAAAGTGTAATAGGAGGGATCCTTGTAGTGGTGGAAATGCTCTGGGTCTAGATTGTATCAATGTCAATATCCTGGTTGTGATGTTGTACAATAGTTCTACAAGATGTCACCATTAGGAAAAACTAGATAAGGAACACAGGGGACCTCTCAGTATTATTTCTTACAACTACATATGAATCTACAATTATGAAAAGTTTAACTTAAGATTTTTCTAGGGGCGCCTAGGTGGT
>NW_027733499.1:0-311 GCF_054177405.1 Leptonychotes weddellii | reverse complement strand
TGTTCTACCAGTGACTCTGATCCTCCTGCTTCCCTCTTATAAGCACTCTTGTGATTACATTGGGCCCATCCAGATACTCCAGGATCATCTTTTCATCCTAAAATCCTTAACTTCTTCATATCTGTAAAGTCCCTTTTACCATGTAAGGTAATATATTCACAGGTTCTAGGGACTAGGCTGTGGATTTCTTCGGGGGGCCGACCATACATGTGAACTTTCCAGTCCTGCATTTTTTTTTTTTGTTCTGTATATTTGAAAGTTTTATTTTATTTTTTTTTATTCTTATGTTAATCCCCATACATTACATCATT
>NW_027733498.1:0-4896 GCF_054177405.1 Leptonychotes weddellii | reverse complement strand
ACCCCCCCCCCCCCCCCCCCCCCGCTCGTGATCTCTCTCTCACTGCATCTCTCTCTGTCATATAAGTAAATAAAATATTTCAAAAAACAAACCCGTTGCTTGATTTTTACAGAAAGACACATTAGTCTGACCCACCCCGTATCACTGGATTGGTGGGGGCGAGCGTCCCCTGCTCCCCGCACGGCAGCATTTGCCTGTAAACAGGCGCCTTGGTTCTGCGGAGTGATTTTAGTGTCTGAAGACTCGGAACCCGGCGGAGGAGACGACTGTGTTGCTTTTCAGACCCCGCGGCAGCCGCCGCGCCCCCATGAGCAGAGCCTGTTGAGTCTTGGGGACGGAGCTTTGGGAACTGGGGCAATGGCATCTGTGTTCGGAGGGCACTGGCTTTCTCAGAGCACTTTTGCCTGTGAACTGGCTTCCCTCTGAGGACGGTTGGTAGCAGGGGGTATTGGATGGTCCTGTGGCTGGAGCTAAGGAGACTAGGCTTCTGGGGGGGGAACTGACTTGTGTGCAAGGTCCCCTCGCCGGGAGGTGGCAGGCCTGGGGCTGGAGTGCAGCGAGTGTGCTGCTTGGGATTCCAGAATAGCTTCCCCTGTGCCAGTGTTCTCCCCACTTCTCAAGGAGGAGGCAGCATCTGCTAGGGCAGAGCTGGGGCCCTCCCCTGAATCATCCTCTTGGTCATGACTTGGCCCTGGGTGGCTCAGTGCCCTCGGTTTGCCTGCTGTAAAAGGGGCTTCTCGTTCCTCCCTCCCTGACCTCCACCTCCCCGAGGGGCTGTGAGGGAGAATGAGATCATCGCAGCTCATAAAAGCACATCCGTGAAGCCCTCAAATTTAGCCAAACACAAGCTGCCGTTCTCCAGAGGAGGGTTATAGGGGCTGCGAATGGGGAGGTGGCGACAGTCTGCCTCCTCAGAACTGAGCCAAGGGGAAGGGGGTTTTTGTATGAGGAGAGAGTCTGGTGAGCTGTCAGAAAGACCGTTCTGACCAGCTTTCCGTGCATCATGACACTGGCCGTCCCAAGAGGGCTAGAATCTCCTTTCAGCAAATACGGGCGGGCCACTGTTGTACGCAAGGCCTCGGCCTGGCCCCATGGGACATCCAGCTTGGCACATCCCTTCCAGGCTCTGTCCCAAGAAAATCCACGGCAGCCCTGTGTTCTGTTCCCCCCCAGGATGGAGGAGGTCAAGGGTTTCCAGGCCGTGCAGTTGGAGAAAACTGAGAAGTACGAGAAGGAGAACCGTGGGGGGTTCCGCCTGATTTATCCTACTCTGAATTCGGAGAAGTATGACAAGTTTTTCCAGGACAACAACTCCCTCTTTCAGAATACTGTTACCTCCAGGGCTCGGGAGGTATATGCCCGGTAGGAAGGCTCTGGGCGAGGTGGGTGGGTGTTGGGACGCGTTGGGTTGTGATTGACCTTCTGGGTGACCAGCCTGGGATGGTGAGGAGGGTCTTTGAGCTTTAGTCCCCAACCCAGAAGTTGCCAGGGAGAACATTTGCTTTAGTCTCACAAGGACCAGGAATCATAAGATTCCTTGGCGTGGGGTGTTCAGTAGATATGTAGCTGTTCCTAGAAACTCGCTCCCGAGACAGGCACCTTCACCCTTCCCCAGAATTCCCAGGGAACTACCTCCTGGATTCACACAGGCATGAAATCTAAGAACTGGAAGGGACTCATCCTGTCCAGTCCAATCCCTACCTATCACCTCATTTTTTTTTTAATGATTTAATTTATTTAATTAAATTAAGAGAGAGAGACACAGCGAGAGAGGGTACACAAGCAGGGGGAGTGGGAGAGGGAGAAGCAGGCTTCCCGCCGAGCAGGGACCCTGATGAAGGGCCCGATTCCAGGACCCTGGGATCATGACCTGAGCTGAAGGCAGATGCTTAACAACTGAGCCACCCAGGCGTCCCCATCACCTCATTTTATGGACGGAGAAGTCAGAGCACAGAAGGGGTCGTATAGTAGGCGATAACAAAAGAGGAATTGGGATCCCTGTCTCCTGACCCATGTGACTGCGTTATTCCCACTACATCATTGGCCAGAGAGGCCCGGGATATAAAGTGGTCCAATGTGGGGGCCCCTTGTTTGGCCACCTACCCAGACCCTCTTCCCAGCACCTGCTACGTGTGGGATTTGGCCTCGGGTAGAGCGGCTGACTTTGCATCACTCCTTGGATGCTATTCCCCAGACTGGGAATGGTGTGGTGGGAAGCATGACTGTCCCCTCCACCTTCTGCTCTGGGCCCTGCAGTCATTTGTGCAGGCTGGACACGCGGGGGGAATGACACTGCACTCTTTGGCAA
This sequence comes from Leptonychotes weddellii, assembly GCF_054177405.1. NCBI lineage: Eukaryota > Metazoa > Chordata > Mammalia > Carnivora > Phocidae > Leptonychotes > Leptonychotes weddellii. The sequence continues at coordinate 2,588 of NW_027733498.1, read as the reverse complement.
GCATCATCCCCCCCTCAGGGAGAGCGTACCCATTTGTAGCCCATCCCTAACCTCCACGACCCTCCCTGTTCCTCCTGGACAGGCAGCTGATCCAGGACCTAAGGCTGAAACAGGAGAAAAAATCCTTCCAAACGAAGGAGAAGAAAGTGGAGATGCAGGGGGAGTCGGCGGGCGAGCAAGCGAGGGGCAAGAGCACGAAGAGCTGCCGACAGAAACCACAGCAGAAACATCAAGCCGCCACCCTCACCTTCAAACAAGTAAACCCGGCTGGGAGGGGAGCGTGTGTGCCCAGCACCCTTCCCCAGCTGGGGCCGCCCCATGGGGGGTGCTCAGGAGACCACTACTCAGAGCCCTGACGCACTGAATGAATGGGGCTGACGAAGGGCTGGGCCACAGGAGGGTGAGCCTGGAAGTCGCGAGGAGCCTGGCATCCTTCAGAAGACTCTCACTGGTCTGCCCTTCTTACCTTGTCTGGTGGGAGGAAAAGCAGGTGGGAGGCTGAGCACGATCCCCACATAGGGAGCAGGCGCCAGGACTACTTATACTCATGGGTCCCAACCCCAGTTTGGGTTGGAATGTTCCCCTCTAGCAGGCCAGGGGCACAGCTGAGAGAGGGGGCTGCAGAGAAGGGCTTCAGGGAGGCAGGACCCTCACCATTATGTGGGGTGATGGACCGCAGCTGGGTCCTTCCAACCCGCTCTGTGCTCAAAGTGTGGACCAGCCCTGGCCGGGGGGCCAGCAGTCCCGTTGTCCTACAGTCCGAATCTTTGGATTGCCCCTCTCTGCTTCACTGTCTCTTCTGGCTCAGTGGAAAGACTCAGTTGGGTTTTTGGTCCATCTCCTTCTTCTTTTTTTTAAAGATTTTATTTATTTATTTGAGAGAGAACGAGATAGAGAGAGCATGAGAGGGGGGAGGGTCAGAGGGAGAAGCAGACTCCCTGCCGAGCAGGGAGCCCGATGCGGGACTCGATCCCGGGACTCCAGGATCATGACCTGAGCCGAAGGCAGTCGCTTAACCAACTGAGCCACCCAGGCGCCCGGTCCATCTCCTTTTCCTTGAACCCTCACCTGAAGGAACAGGATGAGAGCAGGATATTTTTGGGTTTTTTTGTATTTTATAACTTTGCTAGGGTCATAGGCCTTTTGAGAAACTGATAAAAACTATGATACTCTCTTGCCATAAAGTATACAAAGATAGTGTTTTAAAACTGCAGTTTTAAGTGGCCCAAAGATCCCGGGAAACCGTCCATGAACCCTCTAGGAGTCCCTGCACCCCAGGATAAGAACCTCAGATTAGAGAGACTTTGATACCGATTGCTTTCCTTCTCCTCCTCCTCTCCTTGGCACCTCCCCTTGGTGCAGGTGAATCTGGAAGTGGACAGAGCTGGGTTCCCACAGGCTGTGTTTGGTTTCCTCCTTCCCAGCATCTCCAGCCAATGGCATTGGTATCCTGCACACCTGACTTGCTCTTGAGTGTCAGAGACGCAAAGACAAAAGAGACAGACAGCAGCCTCGACCAGGAGACGCCCACGAAAGCGGCCAGCCCTCCTCCCTGCAAGCCTAAAGCTGCAAGGCGATACACCTCTGTACCCGACCTGAGGCACTCAAGCCTTCTCAGCTGCCCGGGGCTGGAGCTCAGTCAACCCATCTCCAGAATCAAGGAGGTCAGGTCTGCCTCTGCAGTGAACGTATTCACCAGCACTGGGGTGAGTAGAGTGGTCTACCTCCCCAGAGGGCTCAGCTCAGGGGGCAGTGGTAGGAGTCTTGCTTTCTGGTCCCTTCTATCCTCCTGACTTGCTATCTCCTTTTGAGTAAGCCACTTAAGCCTCGATATCCCCACCTGTGAAGCCCAAGTTGTGCAAGAGCAGGCGTGCTAGGAGAATGGACCTATACTTTAAGGGCTTTTCCAATGGCCGTCTTCCGCACCCCATCTTTAAGCATGTTCCCACCTGCTGCGTTAGCTTCCTGTGGCTGCTGGAGCAAATCACCATGGACTTGGGGGCTTAAAACCCAAATTTATTCTTTCACAGTTCTGGAGGCTAGAAGTCTGAAAACAAGGTGTTGGCAGGGCCGTGCTCCATCTGAAGGCTCTAGAGGGAGGATCCTTCCTTGCTTCTTGCTAGATTCTGGTGGTTGCCAACAATCCTTGGAGCTCCTTGGCTTGTAGCAGTGGGACTCCGACCTCTGCCTCTGTTGTCACAAGGACTCCCTCTTTGAATTTCTCCTCTGTAGATCTTCACGTGGCCTTCATATAAGAACACCAGTCATTGGACTTAGGGCTTACACAGATCCAGTACAACCTCACTTTAACTTGATTCATGATATCTGCAAAGACCCTATTTCCAAATAAGGTCACATTCTGAGCTTTGTGGCAGTGTTGAACCCAGTTCATCCCTTAAACAGTGTTTCTCAAACTCCATTCGTGTATGGACACCTGTTGAAGGAAAGAAAACTCTCTCAGATCCCCATTGTAGCCGTAAATAACTTTTATAGATATATACAAACATAAAACCAGATATATAAAATCTTTGTTTATAACTCTTATACAACTATGAAATCAAAACAAACATCACCAATGAAATTCACAT
>NW_027733497.1:0-311 GCF_054177405.1 Leptonychotes weddellii | reverse complement strand
TTTGTTATAGTGATTATTTATACAAAGAGCAGTGATAGCCAGGAGTCGGGAAAGAGATGCTGGAGGTTCCAGAATGGTAACATTTACTTCTAATAAAAGATCTTGAGAATATATAGCAAGATGTGAAGCTCTACTGCTGGGTCTGGGCACTAAGTTTTTAGAATTATCTGTATCTTGAAACAGTTCACAGAAGTGAAAAGTAACTCTGGGCTTTGACATTATACATATTTTTCTAAATGAATTATTTTGTAAGCTTCTTGGGTGAAGCATAAACTAAACTATGTTGAGCACCCACTATATGACAGCCACCC
>NW_027733496.1:0-311 GCF_054177405.1 Leptonychotes weddellii | reverse complement strand
AAATACTAATTTGTAGTTTTGGATACTCATTTAAGAATCTGATGAATTCTAGTTAAAAATGAAACTTTCTAAAACTAAAATTGATTTTTCAAAAAACCAAAAAAGCCTAATGCACAAATCTCACAAGTTCAACTTAACAACATTGCATACAGTTTTTCTTAGATTAATAAAATATATTTTCCGTTGGCAAATGAGAAAATGTTTTCTAAAGACAGATGTCTATTATGTTAGTGCTCTGATGAGAATAATACATTAATATAATTACTGACATCTTTCTTTTAGGGTGCTATTCTCAATAATTTACTACCCAA
>NW_027733495.1:0-311 GCF_054177405.1 Leptonychotes weddellii | reverse complement strand
ATATAACACCCAGTGCTCATCACAACAGGTGCCCTCCTTCATACCCATCACCCGGCAACCACATTCCCCCACCTTCTTCCTTACATACATATTTCTTTTTTTTTTTTTTTAAATTTTATTTATTTATTTGAGAGAGAGAGAATGAGAGACAGAGAGCATGAGAGGGAGGAAGGCCAGAGGGAGAAGCAGACTCCCTGCTAAGCAGGGAGCCCGATGCGGGACTCGATCCCGGGACTCCAGGATCATGACCTGAGCCGAAGGCAGTCGCTTAACCAACTGAGCCACCCAGGCGCCCTACATACATATTTCTA
>NW_027733494.1:0-311 GCF_054177405.1 Leptonychotes weddellii | reverse complement strand
CAGAGGGGTGCACATCTGGGGCCCAGGGAGTCTGGCAAACCAGCTGAAGAGAAATATTGGGATTAGAGAAATTGATTTGCAAAGGAATGGTGAGGTCAGGCCATGAAGGGTCTCGAATACCCAGCAAAAGATTTTGAATTCTAGTTTATAAACAGTGGAGAGACACAGCCAGATAGTGAACAGGAGAATGATATGAGCACTCCTTTCAGTAAATCAGAGTAGCAGGTGCATGCAGGAGGGACTGGAGGCGAGAAGGCCAGCCCAGAGCCAGGTGAGAGGAAGCGAGGGGATGGACCACGGTATACCTGTCT
>NW_027733493.1:0-311 GCF_054177405.1 Leptonychotes weddellii | reverse complement strand
TAATTTATTTTCCTGCAGTCATAGGGAGATGAGCAGATTGATTTAGAGGGTTTTTAGCTGCAAGTGACCTGTTGATTAAAGTGTTTTATAGGAGAGACGATTTTTACGTGACAATCTGGAAACAGAAGCGGGGTTGTTTTGGCCACTCAAGGACAGGACCGTGGGTGAGCATTTCCAAATTCTCTAGGACTTTCCTCATAGTCAAAAGATAGCTGCGATTGCTCCATGAATCACGTTCTCACATGAGTGTCTAAAGAAGACCACTATCTTTTACCTTTGCTTTTTGAGGGGAGTAAACTATGAGCAGCAAC
>NW_027733492.1:0-311 GCF_054177405.1 Leptonychotes weddellii | reverse complement strand
AGACTTTGCAGGGGCCTCTGGGTGGCTCAGTCGGTTAAGCATCCAACTTTTGTTTCCACCCCGGTTGTGATCTCAGGGTGGTGAGATCAAGCCTGGAGTCGGCCTCCACGGTGGGCATAGAGCCTGCTTAAGATTCTCTCTCCCTCTGCTTCTCCTCTCTCTCTTAAAAAAAAAAAAAAACTGGGCAAGAAGAAAGTTAATATGATAAAATGTCTATCTGTACTTCTTGTGTAGGTCATACATGGAGAAGCTTATAGAGCCAGGTTTTTCATTAGTAAAAGAATCATTAGGTATTTTTGGATGAAATAAAT
>NW_027733491.1:0-311 GCF_054177405.1 Leptonychotes weddellii | reverse complement strand
GTTTCAGTTTCACATGATGGAAAGAGTTCTGGAGATGGAAGGTGGTGATGCTAGAACAGCATGATGAATGTACTTAATACCACTGAACTGTACATTTAAAAATGAGTAAGATGGTAAATTTATGTCACGTGTGTTTTGCCATAATTAAATATACATGTGTCCTGCTCCTCAGAGAGTGACTCGCATTAAGTCCAAGCCACGGGCACAATGTGTGGAAATGGCCTCTCTCCCCGGCTGTTTAGAAATACGTGCCTAACTGAACTTCTGTGGAGACTGGCTTGAAGACTAGATTGCATTATGGTAGACTCTGC
>NW_027733490.1:0-311 GCF_054177405.1 Leptonychotes weddellii | reverse complement strand
GTGTGGCAGGTGTCGGCGCAGGTGCTGGGGAGGGGACAAGTCCAGTGCAGGGTGGTTAGCACCCTTGGGCCTGGGAGAGGCAAAAACGGCCCCTGTGCCACACCTGGGAGCTTGACTAGAGCCGAGCCCCCAGGGTGTCAACCAGACGCAAGCAGGGGAAGGACTCCCCGGGGTGGGGCTACCTCAGCCAAGGCAGAGGCCTTGACCCCACCGGCACGGTTCGGGGGTCTTTCCGAAACCAGCTCCGATGGCCATCGCCATCCTTGCAGAAAGCCTGCGGCACATACCGCCCCTCGTCGCATGTCCGTCTT
>NW_027733489.1:0-311 GCF_054177405.1 Leptonychotes weddellii | reverse complement strand
TTTGTTATAGTGATTATTTATACAAAGAGCAGTGATAGCCAGGAGTCGGGAAAGAGATGCTGGAGGTTCCAGAATGGTAACATTTACTTCTAATAAAAGATCTTGAGAATATACAGCAAGATGTGAAGCTCTACTGCTGGGTCTGGGCACTAAGTTTTTAGAATTATCTGTATCTTGAAACAGTTCACAGAAGTGAAAAGTAACTCTGGGCTTTGACATTATACATATTTTTCTAAATGAATTATTTTGTAAGCTTCTTGGGTGAAGCATAAACTAAACTATGTTGAGCACCCACTATATGACAGCCACCC
>NW_027733488.1:0-311 GCF_054177405.1 Leptonychotes weddellii | reverse complement strand
GTAGCCACTGCTGACTCTATTTCTTCCCTTTATGTTATTGAACATATCCTCACATACCTTCAAAGAAGCTTTTAAACAGTCTCGTGCATGTAGTTTCTATGGTTTAAATTCCTGAATTAGTTGTATCTTCTGACTCTCGTGGGGGCTTGGTTACCTACATGCTTTACAATTTCTAACTGTGAACTCATCTTCAGTGGGAGATTTTTCTCTGGGATTCCCAGGGGCCAAGATTGGGGAAGCTCATGGCACAGGCCTGATATTTAAATTTCTCCCCATGAATCTTTTTTTTTTTTTTTTCCAATTTTTTTTTT
>NW_027733487.1:0-4896 GCF_054177405.1 Leptonychotes weddellii | reverse complement strand
TTTTTTTTTTTAAAGATTTTATTTATTTGAGAGAGAGAGAATGAGAGACAGAGAGCATGAGAGGGAGGAGGGTCAGAGGGAGAAGCAGACTCCCTGCCGAGCAGGGAGCCCGATGCGGGACTCGATCCCGGGACTCCAGGATCATGACCTGAGCCGAAGGCAGTCGCTTAACCAACTGAGCCACCCAGGCGCCCCTAAATGTTGACTTTTTATAGTAGACTTGTGTATACTTTATGGTAGTAAATAAGATGGACTGGTATGTACATGTATTTTATGCATTTATGACATAGCTAACTTTTTCTTAAATTTTTAAAATATTTCTAGGCTATGTGGTTCATCTGCAAGTTTTTTCAGATTGTTGCAAATCCAGGGCACCTGGGTGGCTCAGTCGTTAAGTGTCTGCCTTTGGCTCAGGTCATGATCTCAGGGTCCTGGGTTCGAGCCCAGCATGGAGCTCCGCCCTCAGCAGGGAGTATGCTTCTCCCTCGCCCTCTGCCCCTCCCCCCATGTGTGCTTGTTTTCTCTCTCTCTCTCTCAAATAAATAAATAAAGTCTTTTAGATTTCATTTATTTATTTGAGAGAGAGAGAGAGGGAGAGAGTACAAGCCAGGGGGAGAGCCAGAGGGAGAGGCAGCAGCAGACTTCCCACTGAACAGGGAGCCTGACACAGGGCTCGATCTGGGAACCCTGTGATTGTGACCTGAGCCAAAGGCAGATGCCTAACCGACTGAGTCACCCAGGTGCCCCTAAATAAATAAAATCTTTTAAAAAATGTATTACAAATTGTCACAAATCCCCCCGACATTTTCCAATATACTTATTGAAGAAAGTCTGCATATAACAAAACACCTGTTGTTCAAGGGTCAGCTATACTTCCAAATGACAGTGGTGCTGTCTGTTGGAGCTGATATGCTTGAAAGCAAGAGTGAGACTCTAGAAGAAACCCTGAGGTCAACATAAAGACTGTTGAGGAGACTCGTCAGGTATGTTAGGAAACTTTAAACTTGTATTGAGATCAATTCTATGGGGTGCAACTTCTGGTTAATGGAATATAGCCAGGATATTTCTGTACCAATCAGAGAATATGAGATCTTCTTGGCTTAAACTTTTTTTTTTTTTTAAAGATTTTATTATTTAAGTAACCTCTTCACCCAACGTGGGGCTCCAACTCACAACCCCAAGATCAAGAGTCCCATGCTCAAGACACTTGGGTGGCTCAGTCGGTTAAGCGTCTGCCTTCAGCTCAGGTCATTATCCCAGGGTTCTGGGATCGAGCCCCACATGGGCTCCCTGCTTAGCAGGGAGCCTTCTCCCTCTCCCTCTACCACTCCCCCTGCCTGTGCTTGCTCTCTCCCTCTCCCTCTCTGTCAAATAAATAAAATCTTAAAAAAAAAAAAGGCGCAAAGCACAGTTTTGTCATCATTTCAGTCACAGACCTGTATTGTGGAGGTAGGCTCTAAGTGGCAGCCATCTGAGACCATAAGAGAAGCTCAGGGGCAGAGCTTTCCAATTCCGGTATAGGGCTGAGATGGAGACAAGACACTGCATTGAGGTGCTTGAAGCAACAGGGAGAATTAAAGGAGTGATTTCAGACTTTTTCCTTCATCCTAGAACTGTGGGGGTAATTAACCAGAAAGCTATAAAGTAATTTCATTGCTTCAGAGAAAACATGAGCAGTATTTTTGTTAATCTCTAATTTTACTTCTTTAAACTGTACTTCAAAAATAAAATTGTGTGGGAAAACTTTATGTTTTCCTGTCGTTTGTATTGCTTTGTGTCTAGGAAATTACAAATGCCCATAACAATCGTTCCTTGCCCTGGCACATCACCTGGGAAGCTTTTAGATACCGATGCCTGAGTCCCATCCCGGTTCGATTAAATCAAAATCTCTAGAAGTGATCAAAATCTCCAGGCATTAGTGATTTTTAAAAATTCCCCAGGTCGTTTTATATGCAGTCAAAGCTGAGAACTGTTTTAGAGCCTCATACTGATATATTAAAACGAGGCTAAAAAGATGTGTAGCAACAACTGTTGTGCCTACATCCTTTACAACCAGTGTAGCTGGACCCGCTAATGACATTTATCCAGCCCCTAAACTTGTACTGCCCTTCCACAGTCAATAGAGGAAACAACCCCAACGTCTCTTCCTTCCCCTTGAAATAAACCTCTAGTTGGCCGGGGAGCAGGGGGCCTGGGGGTCTGGTCCACCCATGCCTTTGGGTTCCGGGGAAGTGCTTGGGCCAGGCCGCGAAGCAAGAGAAGGCTGTGCGGGATGAGACAAATCCTGTCCCGGGTCAGGCCCCGCCCCCGACTTTGCCAGGATTGCGCGCCCCGTCCCGCCCCAGAGTGTCGGAGGCGGCAGCGAGCTGCGGACTACAGTTCCCACAATGCACCCCGGGGCGGGCAGGGCTGGGCCGAGCGGCTGGAGCCGGGCCTCCGCCACGAGAGGCCGGCGAAGGCTGTCTTCCTGGGCCGGAGGCCGAGCGAGGGGCGGTGGGAGGGGGCGGTGGCCCGTACAGTGGCCATGTCTGCGTCCGCAGGGGGCCGTGGCCCCGCGAACCTGCGCCCTCAGTCCAGGTCCGGCCCGGCACCCGTGCTCTCCCGGGGGTCCGGCAGAGTGCAGTGACCGGCAATCTCTGTGCGTCCAGGGCCCCCCGGAGAAACAGGTGAGTACGACTGCCAACCCACGTGGCCTGGGGGTACCGAGAGACTGGAGAGCTGTCATCCTTGGAGCGAGGGGCTTGAAGAGAGGGCGCCCCTGCTGCCTACGCTGCCATTTGCGGTAGGAGGTCTTAGTCTCTTTGGGGTGCCTTAGCCGGTTGGCCCCCAGGTGGAGAATACAAAAGGCGAGGACCGGAATCCTTCCTTTGGCTGGGAGGGCAAAGTCCTGTAGGGGCCAGTAGCCAGGTAGGACCCGGCCCCCAAGGCACCCCCCCCAATAAAGTCCTCTCAAAGATCGGCAGAGGTGACTGTGGGGTGAGCGGGGCAGCTCCTGGTAGTGTCCTGAGGCTTTGGACTTTGCTCTCAAGGGTGCCCTGGCTCAGGTAACACGTCTGCTCCTTGTACTGAGTGAGCAGCCCTTTCTGGGTTCCAGTTTGCTGGGGGAGGGTGAGCAGCCTTTGTCAGAGAGGGGAGTGGCCACCAGCAGTGACAAGTACCAGGCCATGCTCTCAGCAGGAGTAGGCATCCTGCTGAAACAGCTACAGCACAGCCTTACCAGGGCCCTGTCTGCCACGCACCCATGCATCCTGGCACCACCCTCCCATCTGGAGCCCACTCCCAAAGGAGTCAAAGAGAACAGAGCACTTTTTAAGCAGGAAGAGGGAGCAACAGTGGTAGGGAGCCAGTAGGGAGGGGCTCTTGAAGGCTCTACCTGCTCCAGGGTGGGCACAGAAGAAGGGCTGATGGACCCAGCCTCTTTGATGACATTGCTTGTGGGCACAGCAGAGCACTTCTAGGTAAAGTAGCATGCCCTGGGGGCTTCTAGAGAGGCTGCCTGAGAAGGGGCCCCAAGGGCACATATGGGACTGGTTCCAAGAGAACTCTTTTGCTTAATGGCTTCAGGCCCAGCCTCCCAGGAGCTTCAGTCATGCAGGTTATGGCTCCAATGGGGGCTGGGGTGGGGTTTGCTGTGAGTCACTCACCCTCCCTGCCTAGTTTCCAGAGTAAGTGTCCAGAGAACTGTTTGCTTCATCAAGACTTCTGGCTGGATCCCCAGATTAGCCTTGGAGATGCTGAGGTGCTACATGATTTCAGGTAGCAGGGGAACTATTGTAAAGGAAGCCACTGCTAGCCCCAGCCAGCTGACCCTGTCCTCACTCCATGCATGTACCATGCTGGGTACCCCTCAGCCACACTGGGCTCAGTCACCTGAAGCCCACAAGGGATTGGTGGGTAGTGGGCCCCCAAGACACTGGGCAAGTTGCTGTAGACCTTGTTTGGGTCTTTGAGCCAAAGGTGCAAGGCACAGAGCAGGGGCATGTGGCCAACCAAAGAGTTCAACTTGGGAGAGACTTCCAGGAGCAGCAGAAAACCAATGGTCTGTTCCTACAACGTCAGGCCCAATGAAGAGCCAGTAAGCCTGGAGGAACTCCCAGTCCTAGGCCCACAGACATCTCTTTGGCTGGACATCACAGGTGGCTCACTTCAGGCCAGAGCCTACCTGGCTTCATGAGGTCAGAATCATGTTTTCCCCAGCCAGCTCACTCAGGGCCTGGTTCAGGGTGAGCCAGCTCTCAAAGGACTGATTTATGGGGCAGAAACCACTGGATCTGTCTGTAAGTGCAGCTACATATGGTCTGAATGCTAAGTAAAAATAATCATGGTGTGCTAATGGCAGCAGCTGAGTGTTCAAGTGCCTACTCTGTGCCAGGGTAACCAAATTACATGGATTATCTCATTTAATCCTCCCTCAACCCAGCGAACCAGCACTATCATTATCCCCATTTTATAGATGAGAAAACTAAAGACTTATAAAACCAAACCAGGTTCCTCCAGGTCCCTCTGACTCCAGGGCCATTGTTCTTGAGCACTTGACTACTACCAAACACAAATCTTCTCCACAGGCAGGGATCTCCAGAGGCTGCATTATAACTGGATGTTCTTTGAGGATCTTTCACCTTTTCCCTCCCAAAGTTTTTATCTAGCAAATGTTGATTAAACTCTTCCTGTGTGTGGAGCTGACATATTGAAATTTGTGGCAGGTCACAGGGTGACCTTCGATGTAGAAAAATGAAGCAGGGCAAAAGGGGTGAGAATCAGGGATATTGCAGGAAGGCCTCTCTGATAGGTAACACTTGAGCAACAACCTGAAGGAAGTGAGAGAGCGGGTCATGTCAATATCTAGCCCAAGAAGTGGACTAGGTAAGGTGGGGGGCAGAGGGAAAGGCAGGGAGA
>NW_027733486.1:0-311 GCF_054177405.1 Leptonychotes weddellii | reverse complement strand
CGAATAGGAGAAAGCAGGGGAAGTTGGCATGGGCATTTCTAGAAGGAGGTGTACTCTGAGCCAAGCAGGAAACCGTGGCTCGTTATTGTCCTCTACGGGCTGTTAGGAGAACCTGGTGTGCACTGCCCGTTCCAGATCGTCAGAATGCACTATTTTATTGATAACTGAATTTCAATATATTAGATAGTGGTGTATACGTCAGGGGGAGTCTTGGCTAAAGGAAGCAGTTCACCATCACACACCAACCCCTTTGGCACGAGTGCCTGTGGTTGTCTCGTTCCTTCCCTGATCCAACAGGCAGATGACACGGC
>NW_027733485.1:0-311 GCF_054177405.1 Leptonychotes weddellii | reverse complement strand
AAGAAAAAGAATTTTAAGGGCACCTGGGTGGCTCGGTCATTAAGTGTCTGCCTTCAGCTCAGGTCATGACCCCAGGGTCCTGGGATGGAGCCCTACATTGGGCTCCCTGCTCAGTGGGAAGCCTTCTTCTCCCTCTCCCACTCCCCCTGCTTGTGTTCCCTCTCTCGCTGTCTCTCTCTCTGTCAAATAAATAAATAAAATCTATTTAAAAAAAAAAAAGAATTTTAGGGGCACCTGGGTGGCTCAGTCAGTTAAGCGACTGCCTTCGGCTCAGGTCATGATCCCAGTGTCCTGGGATCAAGCCCTGCATC
>NW_027733484.1:0-311 GCF_054177405.1 Leptonychotes weddellii | reverse complement strand
GGCTTGTTTGAGAAACAGAAAGTGGGTTCCAGCCCCCAGTATGGTGCCAGGGCACGGCACGGGACAGGAAGGCAGGAGCCCCATGGTCACGGAGTCCCTGAGGCCAGCAGCAAGGGGCTGGGGCAGGAAGCTCTGTGCTGTGGTTTCCGGCTGTGGAGAGGGTTCCAGCTGCAGCGGGAAGGGGCCGGGAAGGAGCCCCCACAGTTGGCCGGCTAGGAGCACGGAGAACTGCTCTGTTGGCTAAAGGCTGCGGCAGAACCCGGGGCCCGTTGGTCCCTGGTTGGACGGTGGGCGAAGTCCAGAGCCGGGAG
>NW_027733483.1:0-311 GCF_054177405.1 Leptonychotes weddellii | reverse complement strand
ATTGTCTTGTGGTTCTGGGGTCTGAAAGTCTGAAATGGAGGTGTTGACAGGGCTGCTTCCTTCTGAGGGCTGTGAGAGAGAATCTGGTGCTATCCTCCCTCCCAGCCTCTCATAGCCCAGACAGCGTTCACCCTGTCTTCACATGATCCTCCCTCTCTGAATGTCTATGTCCAAACGCCCCCTTTTTATGCCATTCGTACTGAATTAGGACCCATTCTAAAACCTTAATTTGATCTGACCTTGACCGTCTGCAAAGACCTGACTTTCAAATAAGTTTACATTCGGAGATACGGGAGGTTAGGACTCTAGCC
>NW_027733482.1:0-311 GCF_054177405.1 Leptonychotes weddellii | reverse complement strand
CTGAATGCTATTCAAAGGGAAATTAATCTTTAGTAGGGAGAAAGCAGGGGGTGGGGTGGGGGAGTTTGAGTTATGAGGAAGGAGGTATAGGATGCCATCTTAGCCAAGACCTAAAAAAAAAAAAAATGGGCACAAGGACCCCTCCTATGGAGGGAGGGTTGTAACATTTTGGCCTCCGGCAGCCCTAGGTTTAGGATTGACATCTTCTTCCCCTCTCACATGTGGCTTTATTTTTGCCCTTGGCCTTTCCTCTTTGATTCTTTCTCTTAAGATGAAGCCTGAGCCCCTAGCTGTTGGCACTCTCAGAGGGT
>NW_027733481.1:0-311 GCF_054177405.1 Leptonychotes weddellii | reverse complement strand
GAAGGTTTGGCCCTCCCGGATGTCGGTTGTGATCAGGCCATAGCCGTGCTCCGAAAGAACCTGGGGAGAGAAAGGCGCCGTGAGGACCGGAGGCTGGGCAGGGAGGGTCTGAAGGATCCAGGCTGGGGGTCCGGCCGTGAGGGAGGCAGACGCGGGTGGCTTGGGGTGTGCAGTGGGTCCTTGTGGGCCCGAGCTCTGCCGCTTCCCAGCTGGGTTATTCTGGGCCAGCTCCTAGCGCCCCGTGCCTCAGGTGACTGGGGCCTGAAATCCAGTTTTCTGACTCTGTAATTTGCATTCCACTCACTACACCA
>NW_027733480.1:0-311 GCF_054177405.1 Leptonychotes weddellii | reverse complement strand
CGATCCCAGGACCCCAGGATCATGACCAGAGCTGAAGGCAGAGCTTCACTGACTGAGCCACCCAGGCGCCCCCACAAAGGAAAAATATAAAGAGCAGCTACCCCAAAACTTCAAGAACACTTGCATGCTTTCTCTGTCCCTTAAGTTTGTAAATCTCATCATGTCTTCCAAATACAAACACCCGGGGAGATAACCAAAGTGCTGCCCACAGAGACTAAAGAGAAAAGTGGGGGGAGACCTTTTGCAAATTACTGTCGCAGTTTCCTTGCCCCAAGTCCAGGCCACAAACTCCAGAAGATGAAGAGTATCAG
>NW_027733479.1:0-311 GCF_054177405.1 Leptonychotes weddellii | reverse complement strand
GAACCATAGGCGTTCTGCTTGTCGGGGTTGTGTAGTGCAAAAACCGAAAGCTGATGTTAGCATTGGAAAATTAACTCCTAATCCTGATGCCAGAGAGACCTTTGCATTCTCAAACTAGGGCATCAGGTGTCATCAGACCGCGAGAATGGAATTGCGTCATTAGTTAGCATGGCGAGTACAACAGGCAGTTTTGGAGAACTTTGCACAGTGTGGTGCAGTGCAGTGCGAATTCCAGACCATTCCATTTGTCTGATTCCCTTCTTCCGGCGTCACACGCCTGGAAGTCTAATCACCTGGCGCTGCTCCAGCAA
>NW_027733478.1:0-311 GCF_054177405.1 Leptonychotes weddellii | reverse complement strand
GAAATTATGGCTACGCTACAGAGTGAGGATGTTCAGGAGGCCTTTGAGTGGCTACTGCAAGCGGGAGAAGCAGCCAGTGTAGACACCCTGTTCTATAACCGAGTAAACCTTATGAATGGTTAACCTTGTTAAATCCCTGGGTAGAGGAGAGAGCATGCGCCCGGGAGGAGGGGACCGAGATGGGCTGGGGAGAGAACTCATGTGTCACCTCACCTGCGGCCTCTGCGGCAAGATCGTCACAGTTTTGGTGTCCTAGCACCCTGTTGTTAGCCCTAATACTGCAGCTGGCTAGCATGAGTGCCAGAGCCAGG
>NW_027733477.1:0-311 GCF_054177405.1 Leptonychotes weddellii | reverse complement strand
GCCCCACCTGCTGTCATGGCTGTTTGGATGTTTGTGTTTATCATCATCTTGCTTTTTAGATGTGTATAGTTTTACCGTCTACGCCGCTGCTTTTCAACGAGATCTCATTTAGTGTGGCTCGTTTTGACGTTTATAAGGAGCGTATGATGTGGTCTGAGTGTTCTGAGCCTTGCTTCCTTCCGCTCGGATTTCCGTCGGAGCTGTGCGTGGCCGCACACGCCGCCTTCCCTTCCCAGCATCTCCCCGTTCGCTTGTGTACTTGTCCATGCTTGGTCCCTGGGCACTTGGACTTTTCCCAGTTTTTGCCGGTC
>NW_027733476.1:0-4896 GCF_054177405.1 Leptonychotes weddellii | reverse complement strand
ACAGATGAGGAAGCTGAGGCTTAGGGTGTCCCAGGGGGCTGTGGAGTCGCTCCTCCCCTCCTCACTGGGTGAGGACAGATGGGACGACGGGGGTCTTTCCTCGTGAGAAGGAACACTGCTGCTGTAGAGCTTCTCGGTGCTGGAATGAGTGAGCCACAGGCAAGCTGAACCTGAAACCCGAAGCCCAGGGTGCCTTCTGTATGGAAGGGGATCCTCTGGGGACACTGGTGAAGAATAACAGCATGTCCCTCTCTGAGCTGCGACCTGGGTCTCAAAAGTTGATGTTATCCACTTCAGTTTAATGAGACCCCAACATTAGTACCTGTTTTCAAGTAACTGAAAGAAATCCAGAGAGAATATCTGTCTTAATGCAAAAAAGCAAAATGCAGAAATAGTGTTCAGTATTGGTTCTGCATGGAGATGAGTAGGTGTAGAGGCCGAGTGCACCTGAACAGTGCGTGGTGCCCCCAGCGCCTTCCCCGGGGACCACACTCAGCATCTGGGCCTCAAGCTGCCAGAAGTTGGAATTAGTCTGTGAGCATCTGGGCTTTTTCTTGATTTCTTGTGTGCATCAATTAGAAAGACTTGTCCTAAGGTACCAGGAAAACCTAAGAGAGGTGATTTTTTTGGGTCTGGGAACACTCCAAAGTTTTTTCCATATACATTAATGGTAATTGCGTTTTGGCTTTATTCCATTTGGCTCAGGAAAGGTTTCATAAGAATGCCCTTCTTTCAGAGAACTGGGGACACCTGTCACTCAAGGTGCTGGCCTTAGATGAAATGGGGGCCTATCTCTGACCTTGTCAGCTTTGGGCACTCTGAGGTCTGGAACATGTGTCTCGCTGTTATGGAGGCCTCACAGGGGAGCGGAACCACGTGCTGATGAAGACGAGATCACTTTCTCTTTCTGAGCTAGCCTCCTGTGGGATCAGCTGCTTGCAATGTGATGGAGCACTGGCTGCAGGTAGGACTCTGCCCTGAGAAGCCCAAGGTCATTTTCTCCAATCCTCTCCTAAACAAAGATAGCCGCTGAGGACTTCAGACATCCAGGGGAAGAGGGACAATACATTCTGAAACATGAAAACCATGAGTCCTGCAGCTGCCCTTGGCTTCGAACTTCAGCTGACCTCTCCTGGTACGAGAGACAGAGGGAATAAAGAGAAAGACAGCCCTTCCCTCCTGACTCATCCAGCTGGTGCCCCAACAACTGGTCAGGAACAGAGATGGCGGTCACCAGGGGCAACTTATCAAGTGTCCATAGACACATCTGGGCCAGACATGCACAAAGAAACCTGCAAACCCTAAGTCATCCTCTCCACCCAGACAAACTGAAGTCCAGAAAGCTTAAGTCATTTGCCCAACATAGGAATGTGGTTGTTAAGAGTGCAGGTCTTGGATGTGAGAGTGGCCCAGGCTCAAAAACTGCTCCATCACTTATGACTTGCCATGAAGTTACCTCCCGAACACTCAGTTTCTTTGTTGACATATGAGTCAATAAAAGTACCCAGGTCATCAGATTACTGAGGATTGAAGGAGATAACCCACGTCAAGTACTTACTATAGGGACTGGGGCATAGTAAGCAGTCAGCGAATGTTGGCAGCTATTATTATGTCTTTCCTATCCCAAAGCTCTGATAATTTAACAGATGACTTTGATGATTACTGCGACCATCTGTTGGATTATCATGGGCTGGCACTGTACCTTTGTATACCATTTACCTTCAGAGCAAACTTCAAAGTAGATACAATATCCTTAAGATGCATATGAGAACATTGCACTTTATTAACCAGCTCAAGGTCATGCAGTTGGGAAGAGCTGAGCTGGGACATCCACTCCCAAGGTGACATGGCACTAGCCTGTCATGGGCAGTCAGTCTCATCTAAGGCCTGTTAAGTCTTTTTAGAGCCCTGAACCAGGGGCAAAGATGGTCAGCACTGTTCCCAGGGTCAGGCCATCTTGGGTTCAAGCCACTTCTGCTGCTCACAGGCAAGTAATTCAGTGCAGTTCAGCAGACAGTCCCTGAACTCTGGCCTGGGTGAGGTGCCAGATCTTGGAGATTTGAACTGAATGACCTCAAAACAATCTCTCCCATCCCACATGCCCATTTGTCCTGTGGCTTTTCCACTCCTTCTAATGAGAGGTGGAGTCCGATTCCCCTCTGCTAGAATCTGGGCCAGTCTGTAACTTGCCTTGACCAATAGAAAAAAGCAGAAGTGACACTGGATAACCTAAGAGATTTTAAAGCTTCCACTTTGGCACGTCTGCAGTTCTGAGCCACCCTGCAAAGAAGTCGGGCTACCCTGTTGGACTCTCCATGTAGAAGGGGAAAGGCTCAGCCAGGTTCCAGCAGTTCTAACCATCTGGCTGATGCATCTTGCACCATCTTGGCGCAGCCAGCATCTGAATGACTGCCAGGGATCACTGAGTAACCCAAGGTTAACCAGCAGAAGAACCACCCAGCTGAGCCTGGCCCAGATTGCAGAATCATAAGCAAATACATGGCTATTGTTTTAAACCACTAAACTTGGGGTGGTTTGTTACACAGCAATAGCCAACTGGTATACTAAGTAAGGCCCATCTACTCACTCCCCATATCCTACCCTAAACTGGTCCCCTCAAGATCAGCTCTCACCTTCTGGGCACATCACTCACTCCTTGCTTAGAACCCAGTTTCCTCATCTATCAAAAGGGAAGGTGCATGATTACTGAAGTACTTTTTAGCTCTGAAAATTCAGTAACATTCAAAGACCTAAAACAAGTTAGAATGAGCTTCAGAGCATAAAACAATGACACATAGTGTTCGATTTTTAAGAAGGATAATCTGACCATTGTTTTAACTGCAGTGTTTAAAACACCTTGAACTTCTCAGCCAGGAAATTGTATGTGAAACTGGTTTTCCTGTGGTTAAGAAAGGACAACTGCAACATTAAGACACTCTAACTTGAAAACAAAGGGTAAAACCTAAAGGCCTCAATCCAGAGCCTTTCTTGAGAAATGGAGAACCAATCTGTGTCTTGGTTCTTCCCACGACACATGGCCAGTGCCATGTGTCAAAGATTTATGAGCTAAAGCACAAGTGGTATTCAGGAGGGAATGTTGAAATGCCATTTAGAAATTAGCAAGTGCAATGAAAAAAAAATCAATTGAGCCTCTGGCAGAAAAATGAGTGAGTGGGGTGGAAACTTTTACACCAGAGGAAATGGCATGTTCAGGAAATCTACCAGAAACCCAACCAAATGAATCCATTCTTACTTCATCACATTCAAAGGGTCTGTCTACCTCTGATCCAATGAAGCACCCTTGCTGGGAGCCCACACCTGCCCTGGTACCCACCTGCACAGGTGTGAGCAATGCCACCCTGCACCAACTTTTTCATCTTCTCTTGGATCTGGCTCCAGCAACTTCTAGCTGCATGACCTTAGCTCTCTGTGACTTAGTTCCCTCCTTTGGTTTCCATGGTGCTAAGAGCAGTACCTACCCTTTCTTCCCTTCTATTCCAACAATGGACTTGAGTAGTACCTGGCAGGGGTGAGGGTTCACTGTCATCAGTTGTCCTTAGCCTCTTTCCCTGCACCCCACATGTCTAGCTGATCACTTGTTCTTGTTGACTCCATTTGCACAACAGATCTCGAATGTTTTTAACTTCCTCCATATCCATGGCCACCACCTCAGTCTGCAGAGCCGCCATCTCTAGGCATGATGACCCCAGGCACCTTCAGACTGTTGTCTTCATCTCCTTCCCTGCTCCCTCCAATCTATTCCCTGCACACCAGACCGAATGGCCTTTTAATATGTGAGAAAGATCATATCACCTACCTGCTTAAAACCTTTCCCTTCATGCATAGAATAAGCCCAAACTCCAACCCACACCCACATGGCCTGGCCTTGCCCCATGTCCCAACCTCATCCCACCACTCTATCCCCTGCTCAGGATGCTGGAAACTCACCAGCCTCTTTCTGCTCCTAGAACGTGGCTGGGTTGTGGCTGGTGTGGGGTTTTGGCACTTGCTGTCCCCACCCCTTGGAACTCCACCCCCAAATCTACCCCTTGTTCTTCCAGTTTTGGTTCAAATGTCACTTATTTCAAATGTTAAATGTCATATATTCCCTGACCATCCAGTCTGAAGAAGCTCTGTCCCCTCACCTTGTGTCCCAACACCCTGCTTTAATTTTATCATAGCATAGTATCTCTCTTAAACTGTCTTTGTTCGTTTATTTGTTTACTTCTTCATTGTCTGTACCCCTGCCCCACCCACATGCACACACATGTGCTTACTTTCAGGCATGCACACGTGCATGCATATATGCACACACAGATGTGCACACGAGCACAGTTACAACACGCCAGGAATGTGTGCATGCCCATGCGTGTAGACACGCACACACACATACTCTGGAATGTAAATCTCCTGCTCCTGTCTTGTTAGCTCTGTATCCCTCAACCCCTGGAATGGTACCTGACTCGTAAGAGTCCCTCTCAGACATATTTGTCAAATGAATGAATGAAACCAAGTATCTGATTTGACCTCCAGCTTCAACACTCACTAGATGTGTATTTGAGAAAGTCCCAAGTTTATCGTAGTCTCAGTTTTCTCATCTATAAAAATAGAGATAATAATAACAGTTTCATAGGAGTTATGTGAGGGTTAGCTGAGAAAAACATGTTAGATGCTTAGACCAATACCTGAAGTAGAGTAAGTGCTCAATAACTGTTAGTTTTTCTGGGGATGATGGTGATGGTGATGGTGGTGATGGTGGTGATGATGGTGATGATGATGGTGATGATGGTGATGATGATGATGGTGATGGTGGTGATGGTGGTGATGATGATGATGGTGGTGATGATGGTGATGATGATGATGGTGATGGTGGTGATGGTGGTGATGATGATGATG
>NW_027733475.1:0-311 GCF_054177405.1 Leptonychotes weddellii | reverse complement strand
AAGTTGTCTTCCTTCCCGTTGAAGCCCCAGATCCCGGCCCCCTTCCCCTTAGCTCAGGATGACATATATAAACCTCGATTACCTGACTGCTGGGGATTCTTATTTTTATGGAGCTCCTGTATGTACGAAATTTGTTGTGCTTCTGTTATTCTGTCTTATGGAAGTTCAAATATTCAACCAGCCAAAAAACTAGAAAACTAGAAAACTGCTCTGTGAAGTGCGTAACACAAGGGTTCGGGGAACCCACTTTGGTCTATAGAGGCGAGCTACAGAAATCACGGAGAGGAGGATAAAGGCTCCAGGGGATGGAA
>NW_027733474.1:0-311 GCF_054177405.1 Leptonychotes weddellii | reverse complement strand
AATATAGAAATATTGAGCAAATTAGTGATTACCCCAGGTTATGGAAGGAGCTGAATGCAAGACAGAAATGGATGTGGGTATAAAAGTGTAATAGGAGGGATCCTTGTAGTGATGGAAATGCTCTGGGTCTAGATTGTATCAATGTCAATATCCTGGTTGTGATGTTGTACAATAGTTCTACAAGATGTCACCATTAGGAAAAACTAGATAAGGAACACAGGGGACCTCTCAGTATTATTTCTTACAACTACATATGAATCTACAATTATGAAAAGTTTAACTTAAGATTTTTCTAGGGGCGCCTAGGTGGT
>NW_027733473.1:0-311 GCF_054177405.1 Leptonychotes weddellii | reverse complement strand
CAGCTTTCGCCCTCAGGCTCTGCCCCTCATTAGCTCCAAAGAGCCTGGCCTCCAATGTGCTGCCCCCGGCAAGGGTGACACGTCAGTGCGGGGTCTCCCAGAGCAGGTTCCGTGACCCCTGTCCCCCAGGATGCACTGCGGAGCGGGTGGTTGTGGGTCCACGGGTGTGGTGAGCGCTGCCTGCTCTGTTTCTGCACAAGAGCCCGAGGTCTCTACACCACCGCTGTCGTTTGACTGTGTGCTGAGCCTGTCTGCTGAGGGACAACCGTCCTCAGGGGTAGGGCTGTCAAGGTTGTGACGCCAATGGGGAT
>NW_027733472.1:0-311 GCF_054177405.1 Leptonychotes weddellii | reverse complement strand
GAGGAGATCTTGGAGCAGATCCTGGAGCTGCCCCTCCAGCAGTTCTGCAGCAAGAAGCTTTTTAGCATCCCCGAGGAGGAGGAAGAGGAGGACGAGAAGGACGAGGAAGACAAGGAGGAGGAGGAGGAGGAGGAGGAGGAGGAAGATGAGGAGAAGCCAGGGACAGGCTGTTCTTCCCGAGACCCCGGCCCACCTGAGCCAGCGACGCTGGGGCTGGGCTGTGACAGTGGTCAGCCTCGAGGACCTGGCCCATGTCCCTTGTCTCCAGAGCTCTGCAGGGCTGGGGACCGCCTGGAAGACATGCCTGGACT
>NW_027733471.1:0-311 GCF_054177405.1 Leptonychotes weddellii | reverse complement strand
GCACTTTGCAGAAGCTTATTCTGGAGTGCATGGAAGGTGTGTTAGAGAGCTGGCTATGTGGTCGGGAGCATGTGACTTCCACTTTGGAGAAGCATAGTCAAAGAAAGGAGCGTTATCCTATTATAAAAAATAGATGTTTGTGGTTAGAAGTAAAATTTTCAGGTATTTTTATTTATTGTTTTTAAGTAATTCTCTACTCAAAATACTTTCCACATTAGTAGACCTGGATACTGGAGAAGAGCTTATAACATATTACCTGGAATGCAGGATTACCAGCGGAAGTTACTAAGACTCTTCCAGCAATTAAACAG
>NW_027733470.1:0-311 GCF_054177405.1 Leptonychotes weddellii | reverse complement strand
TTCAGTCTTTACAAAATGACCTAAAGATTTTATAACACTTCCTTCAAGTTATCTTTTGGGAAACACTTCCATTCAATCTGTGTAGATAAGCTGAAACCCATTTTGATAGCTCAGTTTGGACAAGTAAAAAGCTGATCTTATTTTTTTATTTTATTTTATTAAGTTTGCAAGGACACTATATCTTACAAAATCAGATTACTTAGACTTCAAGGATAGAATTGCTTAATTTAAAATAATTGTGCTTCCGGATAGCAGGCACCACTTTGTTTGGCATTCAATCTCCAAAACCACCAACAGTAGTTGACGTATAG
>NW_027733469.1:0-311 GCF_054177405.1 Leptonychotes weddellii | reverse complement strand
GAAGCATTGTGGCCATAATCAGGTTGCTTTTCTCTTGGGATTCGATTCACTAGAACGTGGGGCGAGATGGTCTGAGCGCTCATCCTTTGTACAGCAGGAGGCGTCAGGGGACACCGGGTGACACCACTGAGGAGGGCAGTCCTGGGGGAGGCACGGCTCCAGCACAGACACGGAGGCAGCCTTGGAAAGAGGCGTGATTGGCTATCATTATGATGCCTCAAGCAGCCCATGTCAGGTCTCTGGGCCCATGCCCGTTCTCCTAGCTTCTGTAGGAAGAGCTTTCTGTGGGACACCAAACCCTTTGGAAAGTC
>NW_027733468.1:0-311 GCF_054177405.1 Leptonychotes weddellii | reverse complement strand
TGGGGTAGACATTGGTGTGGCCATCTTTGGAAACTACAATCTGCCAAAGCCCATCCTCTGGCCAACAAAAATTTACAGCCCTCCCACATGCAAAATATGCTCATCCTCTCCGACAAAACCACCAAGTCTTGCCTTACTACAGCACTAGCTTACCGTCCAGCATCTTATCATGTAAATCAGGTCCAGACAACATCGAGGCCCTCAGAGCACAGTTAAAGAACACAGCTCCTCTTGATCTAAAAAGTCGTCCACTAAGGAGACCACATGCCGTGGTGGGACAGGTCACTGAAGTCTTCTCCTTTCAAAGTGAT
>NW_027733467.1:0-311 GCF_054177405.1 Leptonychotes weddellii | reverse complement strand
ATATAACACCCAGTGCTCATCACAACAGGTGCCCTCCTTCATACCCATCACCCGGCAACCACATTCCCCCACCTTCTTCCTTACATACATATTTCTTTTTTTTTTTTTAAAGATTTTATTTATTTATTTGAGAGAGAGAGAATGAGAGACAGAGAGCATGAGAGGGAGGAAGGCCAGAGGGAGAAGCAGACTCCCTGCTAAGCAGGGAGCCCGATGCGGGACTCGATCCCGGGACTCCAGGATCATGACCTGAGCCGAAGGCAGTCGCTTAACCAACTGAGCCACCCAGGCGCCCTACATACATATTTCTA
>NW_027733466.1:0-311 GCF_054177405.1 Leptonychotes weddellii | reverse complement strand
TTGAGCCCAGACAGGGAAAGCCAACTTCCTAGGCAACACATCCACCTGAATAGCTACTTGACATATTTTTAACAGAGCCCAAACTGAACTCTTGACCTAATCCTCCTGTTATTTTTTTTTTTTTTAAGATTTTATTCATTTATTTGAGAGAGAGAGTGTAAGAGAGTGCGCACAAGCATGAGTGGCAGGAAGGGCAGAGGGAGAGGGAGAAGCAGACTCCCTGCTGAGCAGGAAGCCCAATGCCAGACTCCATCCCAGGACCCTGGGATCATGACCCGAGCCGAAGGCAGACGCTCAACTGACTGAGCCAC
>NW_027733465.1:0-4896 GCF_054177405.1 Leptonychotes weddellii | reverse complement strand
GTATGATTATTGGATTATATTTTTAATTTTGTAAGGAACCCCCATACTGTTCTCCACAGTGGCTGCACCCGTTTGCATTCCCACCAACAGTCCAAGAGGGTTCCCCTTTCTCCACATCCTCACCAACACTAGTTATTTTTTGTGTTTCTGATTTTAGCCATTCTGACGTGTGAAGTGATAGATAATCTTATTGTGGTTTTGATTTGTATTTCCCTGATGCCAAGTGACGTTGAGCATCTTTTCCTGTGTCTGTTGGCCATTTAGATGTCTTCTTTGGAGAAATGTCTGTTCATGTCTTCTGCCCATTTTTAATTGGATTATTCAGTTTTTGGGTATTGAGTTGTATCAGTTCTTTATATATTTTGGATACTAGCCCGTTATTGGATAATCCATTTGCAAATAGCTTCTCCCATGCAGTAGGTTGCCTTTTAGTTTTGTTGATTGTTCCCTTTGCTGTGCAGAAGCTTTTTGTTTTGATGTAGTCCCAGTAGTTTATTTTTGCTTGTTTCCCTTACCTCAGGAGACATATGTAGAAAAATGTTGCTACAGCTGATGTCAGAAGGATTATTGCCTGTGCTCTCTTCTAGGATTTTTATGGTTTCAGGTCTCACATGTAGGTCTTTAATCCATTTGAGTTTATTTATTTATTTTTGTGTGTGGTATAAGAAAGTGGTCCAGTTTCATTCTTTTGCATGTGTCTGTAGCATTCCTCCAGTCTTGATCTGACTTTCCACAGAGACTCTATAGCTCTATATGGAATCCAGAGGTTTTTTTATCTGTTGCCCTGAGTAGTGTTGAGTTTATTGTAGCTTTTCCACTGTGTCTGTGGATTTAGTTTCTGTATAGGGATTCTTTCTTGCAGTATCAGACATTAGTTCATCTTGTTCAGAACATGGAGATTTCTTTTCCAAGTCGGTTTGTTGTAAAGCACAAGATGGACCAAATCACAGGATTACCATGTCCAAGGCATTGGGTACTCTGGGCTTTCATCTTCTTCCACCACAGGGTAAAACTTGACAGGAACTTTACAGTTTTCTAGAACTGGGCGGCGCTGTTAATGTTATAACAGTTTCTTCTCTCTGTATCAAAAAGCTTTTTTTCAGTGACCAAAAATTCTGTTAAAACTAAGAGAACTGAGGGCACCTGGGTGGCTCAGTTGTTGGGTGTCTGCCTTCAGCTCAGGTCACGATCCCGGGGTCCAGGGATCGAGCCCTGCATCGGGCTCCCTGCTTGGTGGGAAGCCTGCTTTTCCTTCTCCCTCTGCCTCCCCCCCACCCCGCACGTGCTCTCTCGTTCACTCTCTCTCTCAAATAAATAAAATCTTTTAAAAATAAATAAATAAGGGGCGCCTGGGGGGCTCAGTCGTTGAGCGTCTGCCTTCAGCTCGGGTCATGATCCCAGGGTCCTGGGATCGAGCCCCACATCGGGCTCCCTGCTCCACGGGAAGCCTGCTTCTCCCTCTCCCACTCCCCCTGCTTGTGTTCCCTCTCTCGCTGTGTCTCTCTCTGTCAAATGGATAGATAAAATCTTAAAAAAAAAGTCTTTAAAAACTAAGAGAACTGGCAACTTACCAGCTGTCCAGGTCCATGTCCCTGTCTTCCATTTTTACCCAGGGAGGATGAGAGTGGTCTCACATTGTTAGGTACTTTTGCCACACAGCAGAGCAGTGTCTTCCATTCTGGTCAGAAATATAGCTCATCCAGGGTATTCCAAGCTGCCACAGAACCTTCTGTAGCTGTCCTGGCCAGCTGGGTCACAGCATACCCTGCTGAACATTGGGCATGGTTCTGTTCAGCACCAAGCTTGCACCTGGCACCTGGGATGGACCATGAATGGAGAGGGTCAGTGGGGATGCAGAGTTGGTCCAAGAAAAACACACCCTCAGCCCTGCCCACAGCTCCTTCTTTTCTTAAACTTTATTCTCCACGGCTCTGGAGGCCCCTTGCCATTCTCCGCACATGTGGTTTCTTCTGCCTTGAAAGCTATACCTCTCCCTTTGTGCATGGGAGCAGCATCCATCCTGTAGCTTCCTCCTCCTGGTGACCACAGTGCCCAGGACAGAGCCAGGTGCAGAGCGGATGCTGAGCGCTCCAGGCATGGTCGTGGAAGGAAGCAGGGAGTGAGTGAATGACAAAGGGGCAAAGCCCCACTTGCTACCCTTGAAGATTCGCACGTCATGCCCTGCTGACTCAGCAGAGGGTTCTTTTCGGAGAGTTTTAAACTCCTTTGAGAATTCTGAACTGGGACGTGGTGGCCCTTCTGGCCTGGGCTCCTGATCCCCTCCCTGCCTTCCACTCAAGTAGGTTTTAAAGCAGCATATCGTGTGTGAATTGCCTAGTCAAGTAGCGAGGCACGCAGCAGCCCCTGCTACCGCGACCGTTATAACGCCACCTCACGACTTGGGAGAGATTGGCTCTGTAAGAACAGCAGCAGGCGATACGGTAGAGCTTGTCCTATAAAGAAAATAATAATGGCCTCAGAGAGCTGCTTTTTTCTCTTTCTTTCTTTTTTCTTGTTAAGATCTCTGTTATTTGGGAGTGAGTTGGTAGTACAGGAAGGACACAGCTAACAGCCGGGCTGGCTTTTCCCTCTAAAGGTCCTGAGACCTAGTGTATATCATACCCAGTCGTTACATCTTTTTTTTTTGGTCCAGTTATGTCTTAGTCCAAGCATCTAACTTGTGCCAGGCACATGGTAGGCACCTACTTTGTATTTGTTGAATGAACAGATATGGTAAATACTAAATACTCCTTAGTTACAGGTAGTTGAAATAAAAGTACAAGAGTGATGATTATTGTGAGTTGGCCATGAGCAAATCTCTCATTGGCTTTATCTAGTTTTTCCGAGATGTGACCTTTCTTCCTAACGGACTTGCCATTTCCCTCCTTTCTGTCGCTTTTACAAACGGCTGCAGGTTCCCGGTGATTACGTTTCCCCACCTCACTGGTACTTCTGGAGTCCTCCAGGTTCTGATACCTGCCCCAGAGGAGGGGAAGAATAACAGCATTAATCTTCGCTAACCCCTCTCCTCCCCAACCCCAAGAAACCAGTGCTGTTTTTACCAGAAAAGAGTAGAATGGTTTGTTTTTAAGAGCCGTGCTTACACTTTAGAAACAAATGTTGACAGAGAGGCCAAGGGGCAGGGGAGAGTAAGCTGGTAGGATGTAGATGAGTGGACAGCATGAAGGGATGTTTTCAGGTGTGTATTTTTTTTCCCTCCTCCGTCCTGCTGGCTGCAACGACTCCTAGCCAGAGTCTGAGTTTGGGTTTCATGGTAGAAGGAAATAACCCAAGTTAACGCGAAAGGTTGGTTTCTGATTGTGGGAAGTTGAAATTGGAACTATTTTGTGCCTATGGTATGAATAGTGTATGGTTAAGCTGGGGGTGTGGCCTCTGTCCCCAGACCCCCTCACTCATTGTCCACCTCTACAATGCCCAGCTGTGTCTAGGATGAGGAAGGACAGCACACCAGGCCTAGGTGACACCACCTGAGCTCCTCAGGCCAGGCCTGCCCGAGCACCCATAGCTGCAGAATAAAAGCTGTTCAGCTGGATGTAGGAAGGGCTGAATCATGATATTGTTCACCTGAAACTAATAATACACTATGTTAACTAACTGGAATTTAAATAAAATCTTTAAAAAAAACACAAAACTCTTCACCTGGCCTACAGCAGGTCCACATGGCTGGTCAGCTTCATCCTCAGCTAGAAGATAGGATGCCGACCTCCCCTCCAGGCTCTCTGCTGTGTCCCTTTCCCCTCCTCTTCTACTGGGCCCTGTGGAAAACTGGTTCCATGGTAAGTAAATGGCCCAGCCTTTTGCCCCTCTTCGTAGGCTATTCCTCTAAAACTTTTATGTTTCCACCTCCTCCTTTCATCTCCAAGGAGAACACATCCTTTTTGTGGCCTTCCCTGGAGGAAGCTCTGCACCCTGCTTAGCTCCACATTGCATGGAGTCCAGACTTTCCAGTCTTTCCACGCTTTGTACAGAAACCCTCCCTCTTCCATGGGGTCAGACCACCTGCTGGACCCCACCTTCTCTTGTTTCTTGTGATGCTCAGGGACTTGGTTCTCAGTCACTCCTCCACACTGATGGAGGTCTTCAGTACCTCTCTCAGCATCCTCACAGCTCTCGTCCACGGGACTTCACCTCCACACATGAGTTGTGGAAACTTAAATACCTGCTCTCTTGCAGTCCCCACTTGTCCCCGCTTGTCCTTCCAGTTTTCTTGCTTGTGTGCTCTCCACATACCTATTCTGTAAGAGATGGCCGTACCCATCTCTGTTCTTTTCATCATCCCCATACCACGTGGTCTTTAGCTCACCTGCTTCTCTTGAGGTGATTTTTGACCCCCATCAAAGCTGATCATTCCTTCCCCGGAACCCCTGGGCTAACATTTGGAGCATATTAGTATATTCAGAAAAACTGGCCAAGGAGGTAAATCTGTGCCTTCTTCCCCCTCAAAAAAAGTATGGTGTAGTGATGAAGGATTGTAGGGGAAAAAATTATGATTGAAATGCTGTTGTAGCGATTCTTTTCCAAAATTTAATATTGTAACTTAAAAAAAAAACCCCACATTATTACCAAAGTCATATATGCACATAGTGAAATCATAATAGAACAAACAAGCTTATAATGAAAAGCAACCATCCCTCCCCACCTGCAGTCTTGAACTACAGGGTCAACCATTTTTAAATGTTTGGTTTTTAGTTTCTCTGGTGGCTACTGCCATATTTGTAAATATTATAATTTAATCTCAAATAGGGCTAGTGAAAAATATCTCCTAAAATAAAGAAGTCATAAGATATGTAACACTGAATTATTACCAATTTCATTATGAAATTATTGAAAAATATTCTAGACAAATGCCTTTAAGTCATGATGATATGGAATCAA
>NW_027733464.1:0-311 GCF_054177405.1 Leptonychotes weddellii | reverse complement strand
TTGCTCCGCCCCCCCCCCCCCGCCGGTGTCATGCATTATTTATGGCAATCATCTATAAAAGTTATTGCGCGCTGGCTCCCCTATGGCAATATTAGCTAAAACTGGCTTTCTCAATATGGCTAATCATTTGGGAGCAGAGTAACGTAGACGAAGAAGGTGGGAAATACAAAAGGAAGCTACGGACCTCGGCTACCTTTTGTTCTAGTTGAGTTACAACAAAGTCTGCAACATTAAAGGCAGTCCCATTATCCCCCAGTTGTGGGCAATACTTCTGATGGCACTGCTACCCAAAGTGTACTCTGTATGGAACT
>NW_027733463.1:0-311 GCF_054177405.1 Leptonychotes weddellii | reverse complement strand
GGCCTTCGGTCTCCTCCTCTGTGAATGGGCAATGGCCCTGTGCCCTAGGTCACGGGTCATCAAAGAGGACAATGAGCTGAGACAGCCAAGTGCCTAGAATGGGGCTCGGCACGCGGTGAGCCCTGTAAAGTCTTTGCTACTGTCCTGTCCTTGCGTGATGAGGACGTAGGAGAGTGCTTGGCCCAGTGCCGGGTAAACTCTGGATGCTCCACCTGGGGTCAGTCAGTGGCCGGGGGACTCACCGTGTGGCCTGACTCGGGCGTGGTGCCCCTCCTCTCTCTCTTGCAGGACAATGCCATCCTCCATCACCT
>NW_027733462.1:0-311 GCF_054177405.1 Leptonychotes weddellii | reverse complement strand
TGAAAAGAAAGCCACACATAGATTTATCCTTCAAAATTGCAAAACATAAACAATAGAGAATCTTAAAGACAGATGCTGATCATCTAGGAACAAAATTAATCTGAGAGTTGATTTTTTTTTTTTTAAAGATTTTATTTATTTATTTGAGACAGAGAGAATGAGAGGGAGGAGGGTCAGAGGGAGAAGCAGACTCCCTGCCGAGCAGGGAGCCTGATGCGGGACTCGATCCCACGACTCCAGGATCATGACCTGAGCCGAAGGCAGTTGCTTAACCAACTGAGCCACCCAGGCGCCCATGAGAGTTGATTCTT
>NW_027733461.1:0-311 GCF_054177405.1 Leptonychotes weddellii | reverse complement strand
GCCCCTCCAGCCCCTCCAGCCCCTCCAGCCCCTCCAGCCTGGGGTCACAGCCTCTGCAGGGGGGTATCATTTCCCTCTGAAGACTGCATCTGTGGAAAAGGGAGCAGCCGGCCTGGCAGGCTCTGCCTTTCATCTAGAAAGCAGGCCAGCCTCCATGAGTGGGGAAAGGAGGGTAGGCCAAGAGGCCGAGGTGCCAGGCCGAGGTGTGCCGGCTCCACGGGGGGATTCTGCCGAACGCCACATGCTGATACCTTGCCAGCAGCGGCCCGCGGGGCCCCCTCAGACTCTCGCCTGCCCTCGCCTCTGACACC
>NW_027733460.1:0-311 GCF_054177405.1 Leptonychotes weddellii | reverse complement strand
CCTCATCACCAATATAGAAAGAGTCTTTTCAAACTAGTAAGATACAACTAGAGCCAGTGACAAACTTACCTTTTTTTTTAAGTAATAAAAAATACAGGCACCTGGCTGGCTCATTGGGAAGAGCACGCAACTCTTGATCTCGGGGTCATGGGTTCGAGCTCCACGTTGGGCATAGAGATTACTTAAAAAAAAAAAAAAAGAATGAATGAATAAACTTTAAAGTAAATACATAAGTAAATAAAACATGAGATTTACTTTCCATCCATCTGATTGGCCAAGACTAAATGGTTATTACCCAGGGCCGGCAAAGG
>NW_027733459.1:0-311 GCF_054177405.1 Leptonychotes weddellii | reverse complement strand
TGGATTTATTGTGTCCTTCTTTGTAGAGAAAAATAGAAATTACCAAGTACATACTTTCTTAATCTTCTATCAAGAGTTGTGTCACATCAATTTTCCACATCTTTTTATCACTAATTAGCCCCTCTACTTATTGAAGTTCTAACCCCTATGCTTTTTATGGATTTTGAATCATATCCTTTCTGTCTTGAAAGGCACTTATCTTATTAAAATTTTGCATTTGGATACACTATGTTCATGTTTATAAGACACAATGTTGAGGGGCGGAGCAAGATGGCGGAGGAGTAGGAGACCTGGATTTCGTCTCCTCTCAG
>NW_027733458.1:0-311 GCF_054177405.1 Leptonychotes weddellii | reverse complement strand
GCACCCGACCCCGTGTGGAGTCTCCAAACCCAGCAGATCCCTGCAGTGCGCTCCCGTGCCTCTCTTCCTGGGGGAAGAAGGTGAGTCTCCCCGGATCTGCCACTTGTTGGGTCCTGCTGGAGGAGCAGTGGCCTGACTGTGCCGCGGATCACGGTTTATGGCCACCCCGAGCTGAGAGCCTGCGCCTGGGCTCCGTCTCTGCAGCCGGCTTCCCTGGTCTGATACCTGGGAGCTCTCCCGCACTCAGGCACCCCCGGTCTTTCTGTGACCCTGACTGTCCTGAGACCACACTGTCCCACGAGTGTTCCACC
>NW_027733457.1:0-311 GCF_054177405.1 Leptonychotes weddellii | reverse complement strand
CTCTGCCTGTCAGCTGCCCCTTTCCCTGCCATGGCCATCCTGTCAGGTCAAATTGCATCTTGCCATTGCCTTGCTATGTGTTTTGTTAGGTTTCTGCCTGGAAGATCATCTGCATATCTGGTCACAGCTGAATTTATACATTTCTCTGTTTCCTGTGAGAGAACATGACATACATTATAGATGCTCTGATTGGTTCTGGGTATTTCCTCCCCTAACTTTGAAATTCTCCCTCCCTTTGCTCCTTTCTTTCTTCTTCTTCCTCACATGGACATTGTTGCTTGAATGATGTATCTTCATGTAAAGAATCAGGT
>NW_027733456.1:0-311 GCF_054177405.1 Leptonychotes weddellii | reverse complement strand
TTTTTAAAGATTTTATTTATTTATTTGACAGAGAGAGACACAGCGAGAGAGGGAACACAAGCAGGGGGAGTGGGAGAGGGAGAAGCAGGCTCCCCGCAGAGCAGGGAGCCCGATGCGGGACTCGATCCCAGGACCCTGGGATCATGACCTGAGCTGAAGGCAGTCGCTTAACCAACTGAGCCACCCAGGCGCCCTATTAATCTCTTTTAATAAAGCCAGTGGGAAAAGACAAATCGAGCAGTACCTTTTGGTTTAAATACAAAGGAACTATATTGCTGCTTGCATCAGCAAATTCAGATAAAACATTTGCT
>NW_027733455.1:0-311 GCF_054177405.1 Leptonychotes weddellii | reverse complement strand
CACAGGCCCAGCTTAACTGTAACAGAAGACTTCTGGTGATGTGTTTCCCAACAGCCATTATTTCCTTACAATAGTCCCATTTATTGTTTCCATTAGGATTATCACTTGGTCCTAAGCTATGCATACATAAAAAATTTTACTGTTACTCCAGAGAATTGCATTCAGATACAACCAGTATGGGTTGCTTTTCAATTGTTTTTGAGATTTTTTTTTCACTGGGAGACTGTCAAAATGGACTTTTTCTCCATTGTACCAAGGTTTCTCATAAACACTGCTCTCAAAGCCTGTTTCACATCTTTGTTCCTCAGGCT
>NW_027733454.1:0-4896 GCF_054177405.1 Leptonychotes weddellii | reverse complement strand
TCCCACCCCACCCCCCACTCCAGCAACCCTCAGTTTGTTTCCTGAGATTAAGAATTCCTCATATCAGTGAGGTCATATGATACATGTCTTTCTCTGTTGGACTTATTTCGCTCAGCATAATACCCTCCAGTTCCATCCACGTCATTGCAAATGGCAAGATCTCATTTCCCATATCAGATAAAGGGCTAGTATCCAAAATCTATAAAGAACTTATCAAATTCCCCCTCAGTTCTAAGAAATTGTTTGCTATCTGGGCTCTATGTCAGCATCACCCACTCACTTTTTTTAACCTCATTCTGCCCCAGTCATGCCAAGAAACTTTTTTTCTACTAGCTGTCACCAGTCAAGGCCACCAGCTCCTCATTCTGTGATATCTCTTTTGCATAGTCCTCTATCTGGTCTCCCCAGTTCCAATCAAATTTACCGTTCCTGATGAATTAATCTTTCTAAAGTGTAGTTTGGTTAAATCCTTTTAGTGTAGAGAGTAGAGACAGTGGAAGGCAAAAAGGATCCCCAATGAATCTTCAGTAGCTAAAGAACCAAATGTATTCCTCTTCCGCGGGATAAACTTTATCTTGATTTCACTATTCTTTTCACCTCTGACTTAGCAAAACTGTTAAAGTTACTATTCTTCCATAAAACATTTATTTTTTGGTTGGTTTTTTTTTCCCACAAAACATTTATATGCCTGCCTCAAACTTTAGTATTTCCTTTGTCTATTTTTCAAACATTTTTAACCATGACCTAAAGTGAGACATAAATTGTGACCAAGTATATACACAATTAAACATATGTATTATATGTCAGTACCACATATAAATCCAAACAATTTTCATGATATAATGACACTGTAACTTTTTACATGTAAATCATGATCCACTAAATTTATTTCATCACCTAATAAGGAAGAGCAACCCACAGTTTAAACACCCTGATCTAGATTATCTAAATCCCTGAACTTTTTCTAAGTTTGATTCAATTATATACCTCATTACACCATTCATTCATTTCATTCAAAAGAACAAATAATAATGTCTTGTTGGAAGTCAGGCATTTCTGTCTGCACTGGGAATAAAATGACAATGAGCAAATAAGTCCCTGCCCCCATGGAGTTTGCAGAGTCCATCCCAAAAGAGAACGATCATCTGTGTTCCTCAATTCTTGAAGTATTTACCTATTCCATCCATTTCATAGCTATATCATGCTACCTTACATTTCAAATTTTTAATCTAAATTTCATCTCCACAAATAGACTGTACTACCCTTCAAGAGAGGAATCTTACTTATATATATTTGTACTCTGTACCTTCACTTAGTAAGGGGAACAATAGGGTAAAGTGAAAACACAGTGAGTTCTAGCCTTAGCTCACCACTTACCAGCTTTGCAAGCTTAGGCCAGTCACTCAACTTCTCTCAAGTACAGTTTCCTTATCTGTAAAATGAAGGGGTTGGGCTATATCAGTGGTTTTCAAATTCTACTATGAAAAGTTTTCAGGATTAAAGGGAGGTACTAAAGCATAAGAGGAAGGGTCTTCACTCAAAAGAGGGGAATGGGGGCTTGGATCCCTTTCTCCTTCCTCAACTGCAGCTTACAATTTTCTTTGAAAAAAGAGAAAAGTCTTGATGCTAAAAATGTTTTAATTATTCAATCTCAAGATTTTGCAACCATGTACTTCATCTTCTCTCCCATACAAGTTGAGGTGGAGGAAGAAGAATAAGGTAGGTGGGCACCTGGGTGGCTCAGTTGGTTGGGCGACTGCCTTCGGCTCAGGTCATGATCCTGGAGTCCCGGGATCGAGTGCCACATCAGGCTCCCTGCTCAGCAGAGAGTCTGCTTCTCCCTCTGGCCCTCCCCTCTCTCATGTTCTCTCTCTCATTCTCTCTCTCTCAAATAAATAAATAATATCAAAAAAAAAAAGAAGGTAGGCAGAAATGAGGTAGGAAAGAGGGAGGAAGGAAGGCAAATTATTTTTAATAGAGTTTATACACTACTATATTTCAAAAACTGTGTTAGGAACAGTATATATGTTTCCTTATTTTTTCTATTAAAAACCTTACAAGATAGGAATTATTAGGCCCATTCTATACATGAGAAAAATGAAGCTCAAGGTTAGATAACTTGATCAAGTACTGTAAGAAGCAGTGAGGCCAAAATGTTCTCTTTCCATTATCTCAAGCTCCCCTTAAAAGAACCTAACAAAGACATTACATTTGCTTTTTGCTTTTTGCTTTTTGTTTTTTTATGTTTCCTATATTTCACTTTAATCTTTACAACTTTGAGGAGTATGGCTCTGCATTATTCTTATTTTGCCAATTAGGAAACCAAGGTTCTAAGAAATGCAAATGATTTGTCCAATCCCAAAATAATTCAGTGGGAGCAAGGTTGGAATTAAATACCTGAATTCATATTCTTTGCTCTTCCCATACACTAAATTTTCCCCTTTAAAAGAAGGAAAGAGAAATAGGGAAACAGTAAGAGGGAAGGAGGCAGAATGGAGGGGGCAAGTAGAGAATTATAATTCCACTGCTTATTTAAGGGGGCTAGTGAGTTAAATGAGATAATTTAATGGAAAGCACCTTGAACAATCTGAAAGACTCTCTCGATATAAGTCATTATTATTATTTATTCAAACAATGTGCACTGAAGTGGACATCTCATATTTTTGTAAAACTCCACATGGTAACTAGCTATATAATGAATTAATTGCTCAGACATACTACAGAAACTCATATAAGAGAAGGACAATCTGACACTCTTGAGGTTATGATACAACAGTTGGTTATATATGCCTGCTTTCTGCTCATGATATACAGTCCCTACTAGCAATAGAATAATTCAAATTCTCAATTTTTCTTGAATTTTATCACAAACTCAATCAAAAGCATGGAAGTCAGTATTTTAATATCCTTGCACCATGTGAAAAATAATAGCATGCTCTGCTACATGAACTCTTAGAGCATTTTTTATTTTGATTGTCTCCCCATTATACTGAGAGATTGTCAGGACCTTATCAGGAAGATCATCCAAACAAACTAGAACATTATTAAGGTTCTAGCAGTGCAGTAACTCACTGAATGTATGAGTGATTAAAAGCCATACAGTTGTGACAAGGACCATAAGGAGATCAGACAAAAGAGTCACATGTCTTCAAAAGAAAAAAAAAAAAACTAGAATGATTTAACCCTTTTTATCTTCTACCAGTATTAAACCTGCAGCATTACTTGATCAATATTTAAAGCCTTGTGTGCCTGAATTCATTATAGCAAATAATTTCCTAAGGTCAAGACAAAGGAAAGTAGGATTAACAAACAATTACAACATACTTATTGCCTCCCCACAGTGTAAGCATTCAAAAAAAAAAAAAAATGATATTTAACATAACAAGATGTTCTGACATTAGTAAAATACTACCACTTGTAGATTTTTATCATTGACTGTAGTTAAACTTTTTCTGATTCATTGAGGTAATTGGACTTAGAAACATATTCCCATTTCACTTAACGTTCACAAAACTCTTAATTAAATGCCTCCTACTTGCCAGGCATTACACCGTTCACTGGAAGTAGGGCATTACGTGAAAATAGATGCTCCTTGGAGGAATGAACAATCTAGGGTGAGAGAGAAACAGCTAAATTAATTTTTACAATGGGATGTAATTGAAAAACATGCCTCTGCCATGTTGTTAAATGAAGGCAATTGACCTTTAAAACAAAACAGTACCAAAATATTCACTGTATTCTCTTAAGCAGAGAACAGTGCTTACTATATACTTTTTCTTCTTTATATGTCACCTGGTTTTTATAAGAGTTTTTTATACATTTATAATCAAAAGTAAAGAATCCAAGAGAGAAATTCTTTAATGGATATTTGGGTAGAATGCTATAAAAACCCCAGGAGAAGAATACTGACTGGGAGTCAGGCAAAGCCTAAGAGCAAAAGTGACATCTGAACTGGCTCTGGTGAATGACTTACTCAGTGTAGAAGACAGTGGATGATAGCTGGAGTAGTGAGAGAATCATCTAGAAGATAGTGGATGATAGCTGGAGTAGGGAGAGAATCATCTAGAAGAGGAAAAAGTTTGAAAGTCAGCATTCCATATAGTTTGAGTGGTGGATGGAGAGGAGATGGAAACTGAATGCTCCTCAGGAGAGAAAAATATTGAGACCAAGCTGTAAAGAGGTTTAGATCCTGTCCTAAAGACATCCGGATTTTATCCTGAAGTCAATGGGGAGCCAGGCCTCTAAACATGGGACGTTTTCAGATTTCTCTTTTCTAAGATGTCTCTGACTCCAAATGTCTGTGAGGTAAAACTCTTGGTTGAAGATGAAAACTTGTAATGGAATAAAAATTGAGTCTGTGGATTTGAAAGCTACATTGAGTTGGAACTACAGGACCCATCCACCAAGTGGATAGACGGTTGAGAAAGAAGAAATAGCAGATAACTCGGAGATATCTGAAGATTGGAAATTGAGGGACAGTAGGATTAGTGGATGAAGAATTAGTGAAATGACTGGTGCAAATTGAGGAATATTCACTGGGCAGTTTGAACACAGGTCTTATATTCACAAGAGAGACTGAGGCCCTTTGTCCTCTGATTTTCACCACCATTATAGTAAAGTAACTACTTACATATCAGGTAAAGGAGTATATACAACAAGTAAATGAGTAACATTTTTAATCTTATAAGTGAAATTCTTTTTTTTTTTTTAAAGATTTTATTTATTTATTTGAGACAGAGAGAATGAGAGAGAGAGAGAGCACATGAGAGGGGGGAGGGTCAGAGGGAGAAGCAGGCTCCCTGCCGAGCAGGGAGCCCGATGCGGGACTCGATCCAGGGACTCCAGGATCATGACCTGAGCCGAAGGCAGTCGCTTAACCAACTGAGCCACCCAGGC
>NW_027733453.1:0-311 GCF_054177405.1 Leptonychotes weddellii | reverse complement strand
AGCAAGTGTGGGCACCAGGCAGGTCGTGACTTCAGCCCCTTTGCGTGCTGGGGGACCTGGGCAAGTTGTATAAGCGCTCAGAGCCTCTGTGTTCTTATCTTGAAAACGGGGATGGACAGCACTTCTTGGGAGGACTGGAAGGGCCGGCGTGCTTAGAGGGGAGGCTCAGAACAGACCTGAGGGGTCCAGCTGTCGTGGGAGGGGGGGGCCTGCGGCTGCCTAACCCCCTCCCTCCAGGCCCATGAGGACTCGGAGAAGCTTCGGGAGATCGTGCTGCCCATGGAGCAGGAGATTGAGGAGCTGAAGGCAAA
>NW_027733452.1:0-311 GCF_054177405.1 Leptonychotes weddellii | reverse complement strand
CTAAAATTTAACTTTAACTTCTCTGTGGTTTCTTCCATATTCAACCAAATATACACATTTTTATTATTATTTTCTTTATACCACTGTAAGTCACTCTTCCTCTGCCCCAGGATACCTAATATTTATACTGTTAGGATAAAGATCAGTAGCAGTTTTTGACATTTTCTCTGCAACGTTCCAAAGAATTCTTTTAGTCATCAGTGAGTGCCGTTAGGCTCAAACGGATGTAACGTTTTCAAGAATCTGGAATGGTTCTCACCTGAAGCTCTGTGAAAGGTCAGGGTGGGGCGGGGGGTGACTGAGGGCGGGGT
>NW_027733451.1:0-311 GCF_054177405.1 Leptonychotes weddellii | reverse complement strand
GCAAAGAAGAAGTCAAACTCTCACTCTTTGCAGATGATATGATACTTTCTGTGGAAAACCCAAAAGACTCCACCACAAAACTGCTAGAACTCATACAGGAATTCAATAAAGCGGGAGGATATAAAATCAATGCACCGAAATCAGTGACATTCCTATACACGAACAACAAGACAGAAGAAAGAGAAATTAAGGACCCGATCCCATTTACAACTGCACCCAAAACCATAAGATACCTAGGAATAAATCTAACCAAAGAGGCAAAGAATCTGTACTCAGAAAACTATAAAATACTCAGGAAAGAAATTGAGGAA
>NW_027733450.1:0-311 GCF_054177405.1 Leptonychotes weddellii | reverse complement strand
TCATTTTTTGAACAGAGTGGGAAACAGACTTGAGAAAGAACGCAGAAGACAGGGACCGGTGAGGGAGACATCAGCCAGGCTGCCTCCTTTTCCTTCTCCCGCAGGCTGCCCGCATATCTGTCTCTTCTTGTTTCCCACCCTCTACACCCCTGGGCTTCCAAGTCCAAGGGCGACCCCCGAAGGGGTGCTCAGAAACTCAATCTGTCCCCATTCCCATCCCGATTCCTAGCCAGATATAAATAATTCACTTGCCAATGCCCAGCCTGGCCCAACTCCAGGTATTTTAGTGAATAGGAACTATTTCTGACAAC
>NW_027733449.1:0-311 GCF_054177405.1 Leptonychotes weddellii | reverse complement strand
TCAGAAAGAAGCACGGAGTCCCCCCAGCTCTGGGGGCTGGAAGGCCCGCGTCTGGGCGCCAGCAGATTCTGTGTTCTGTGAGGACCCTTGCGGGTTCACAGACAGTGTCTTTTCCTGTGTCCTCCTGTGGGGAAGGGGCGAGGGGGCTCTTGCGGTGTCCCATCATGGGGGCTCCACTCTCATGGCCTCATCACCCCCCAAAGACCCCCACCTCCTCATATCATCACCTCGGGGTTCAGTTTCAACATAGGAATTTGGGGGGAACACAAAGACTCGTCTACAACATTGAAACCCTGAGGCCTTTCCTTATC
>NW_027733448.1:0-311 GCF_054177405.1 Leptonychotes weddellii | reverse complement strand
GGCCTTCGGTCTCCTCCTCTGTGAATGGGCAATGGCCCTGTGCCCTAGGTCACGGGTCATCAAAGAGGACAATGAGCTGAGACAGCCAAGTGCCTAGAATGGGGCTCGGCACGCGGTGAGCCCTGTAAAGTCTTTGCTACTGTCCTGTCCTTGCGTGATGAGGACGTAGGAGAGTGCTTGGCCCAGTGCCGGGTAAACTGTGGATGCTCCACCTGGGGTCAGTCAGTGGCCGGGGGACTCACCGTGTGGCCTGACTCGGGCGTGGTGCCCCTCCTCTCTCTCTTGCAGGACAATGCCATCCTCCATCACCT
>NW_027733447.1:0-311 GCF_054177405.1 Leptonychotes weddellii | reverse complement strand
TCCGGCTGCGGGGGGCCGGGGTCCCGAGCTCGGTCATGTCGCAGCGGGCCCCCGGCCACGTGGGAGTGCCCCGGCGACTCAGGACCCCTGCCGCACGCCCGGCCCAGGTACCCAGCGGGGCCCGAGAGGGGCCGGGGCCGCGAGCGGGCGGGGGTGGAGGGCGGGGTGCGAGGCTGCGCCCCCGCGAAGGTGGCGGCGG
Organism: Leptonychotes weddellii; assembly: GCF_054177405.1. Classification (NCBI taxonomy): domain Eukaryota; kingdom Metazoa; phylum Chordata; class Mammalia; order Carnivora; family Phocidae; genus Leptonychotes; species Leptonychotes weddellii. The sequence continues at coordinate 112 of NW_027733447.1, read as the reverse complement.
CATCCGGGGGGCGGAAGGAGGCGGGGACAGAGGTGTGGGAGTGTCGCCCCGAGAGGTGAGTGTGGGGCGGGGGAGGCGTGTGTGTGAGGGGCCTGTTGCGGGGGGGGGGGGG
>NW_027733446.1:0-311 GCF_054177405.1 Leptonychotes weddellii | reverse complement strand
CTCTCCCTGCTCATGCTCTCTCTCTGTATCTCTGTGTCTCAAATGAATAAATAAAATCTTTAACAAAAAAAAAAAGAATCGTCCATCCCATGCCTTTGGTCACTCAGAAATAAAATGTTACCAGCTAGGACTGTGGTTGCTGGTCACCTTCCATTGTTTTTTTTTTTTTAAAGATTTTTTATTTATTTATCTGAGAGAGAATGGGAGACAGAGAGCATGAGAGGGGGAGGGTCAGAGGGAGAAGCAGACTCCCTGCCGAGCAGGGAGCCCGATGCGGGACTCGATCCCGGGACTCCAGGATCATGACCTGA
>NW_027733445.1:0-311 GCF_054177405.1 Leptonychotes weddellii | reverse complement strand
CTCAGGGTGCCTGGGTGGCTCAGTCGTTAAGCGTCTGCCTTCAGCTCAGGTCATGATCCCAGGGTCCTAGGATTGAGCCCCGCATCAGGCTCCCTGCTCAGCGGGAAGCCTACTTCTCCCTCTCCCTCGCCCCCTGCTTGTGTTCCCTCTCTGTCTCTCTCTGTCAAATAAATAAATAAAATCTATAAAAAAAAAAAAAAGACACTCTCTTCAAATGGTGCCAGAACAACTGAACATCCATCCACACACAGACCAATGTAGACACAGACCTTACATCTTTTCCAAAAAATTAACTCCATGGAACACAGACC
>NW_027733444.1:0-311 GCF_054177405.1 Leptonychotes weddellii | reverse complement strand
ATGAATTTAAAGACATTTAAATGGAATTTGTTTGAAGCATTGATAACACATCCACTCCCATATCTGGGCATCTGTATGCGTTTTTAAAATTTAAGTACAGTCATAAACACCGATATGCTGGGATTAATGAAAATAACACTCTCTGTCATTAATGTTGTTATAAAATAACTATCAAGAATAAATTGTGTGTGGGGGGGGGGAGGTGGCTACTTACTTCACTGCTCCTGAGATTGCCCCCCCATAAATAATTTCACATAAAGAATCTAAGAGAAGCTGGTCTAGGAGCCGCCTACCCTGAGAAAGTGGGCTGA
>NW_027733443.1:0-4896 GCF_054177405.1 Leptonychotes weddellii | reverse complement strand
CTGTTTTTCTCTTAACTGGTTTGCATTTTCTTTTTGATTTGCAGGGATTCTTTGTATATTCCTTCTGTTATTTTTTGTGTGTGTTAAAATATTCGTAGCATAAAACTTAACCTTTTATCCATTTTTAAGTGTACAGTTGAGTGATATTAAATACATTCATAATGCCATGCACCTATCACCACCATCCATCTCCAAAGCTCTTCATTGTGTAAGATTGAAACTCTCTACCTGTTACACAGTAACCCCCCCATCTCTCTGCCCCAGGCCCTGGCAACCGCAATTTTACTTTCTGTGTCTATGATTTTGACTATTCTAAGTACTTCATATTAGTGGAATGATGCAGTATTTGTGTGTGTGTCTTTATGACTGGCTTGTTGTTCACTTAGCATAGTGTCCTCAAGGTTTATCCATGTGGTAGCATGTGTCAAAATTTCCTTCCTTTTTTTTTTTTTTTAAAGATTTTATTTATTTATTTGAGAGAGAGAGAACACATGAGAGGAGATAGGGTCAGAGGACGAAGCAGACTCCCTGCTGAGCAGGGAGCCCGATGTGGGACTCGATCCCGGGACTCCAGGATCATGACCTGAGCCGAAGGCAGTCGCTTAACCAACTGAGCCACCCAGGCGCCCGAAAATTTCCTTCCTTTTTAAGGATCGTTAATATTCCACATATCCCACTTTGCTATCCATTCATCCCTCAATGGACACTTGGGTTGCTTCCATGTTTTACCTATTGGGAATAATATTGCTGTGAACATGGGTGTACAGACATCTTTGAGAACCTGATTTCAGTTCTTTTGGGAATATAACAAGAAATGAATGAAATTACTCGATCATCTCTTAATTCCATTTTTAATTTTTTGAGGAGCTGCCATACTGTTTCAACAGAGACTATATCATTTTACATTCCCACCAACAGTGCACAAGAGTTCCCACTGTTCTACATCCTCCAGTATTTGTTATTTTCTGATCTTTTGATAGCCATCCTAATGGATGTGAGAGGATACCTCATTGTAGTTTGATTTGCATTTTGCTAATCATTAGTGATGTTGAACACCTTGTGCTTATTGACGATTTGTATGTCATCTTTGGTGAAATGTCTATTCAAGTCTTGCCCATTTCTGTATTGTGATTTTTTGTTGTTGAGTTTTAGTTCTCTATATATTCTGGATATTAATCCCTTATCAGATACATGATTTGCAAATAAGTTCTCCCATTCTTGGGGTTATTGCCTTGTTCTGTTGATAGTATCTTGATGCATAGTTTTTTAATTTTTATGACTAATTTATTTTTTCTTTTGTTGCTGATGGCTTTGGTGTCATATCTAAGAAGTCATTGCCAAATCCAGTGCCATAGAGGTTTTGCTCTGTGTTTTCTTTTTTTTTTTTTTTTAAAGATTTTATTCATTTATTTGACAGAGAGATTCACAGCGAGAGAGGGAACACAAGCAGGGGGATTGGGAGAGGGAGAAGCAGGCCTCCCGCTGAGCAGGAAGCCCGATGCGGGGCTCGATCCCAGGACCCTGGGATCATGACCTGAGCCGAAGGCAGATGCTTAACGTCTGAGCCACCCAGGCGCTCCGCTCTGTGTTTTCTAAGAATCTTGTATTTTAGGTCTTAAATTTGAGTCTTTGATCCTATTTGAGTTCATTTTTCCATATGATGTTAGATAGATAAGGGTTCAGTTTTATTCTTTGTCATGTAAATACCTAGTTTTCCCAGCACCATTTGTTGTAAACACTGTCTTTTTCTCCGTTGAATGGTCTCAGCACCCTTGTCAAAAATGATTTGATGATATATGTTAGAGGTCATTGCTGGGTTCTCGATTATATTACCTTGGTCTATATGTCTTGTCTTTATGCCAGTGCCACACTATTTTGATTTCTGTAGTTTTGTTTTGTTTTTTGATTACTGTAGTTTTGTAGTAAGTAAGATGTTTTGGTTATTCAGGGTCCGTTCTGATACCATATGGATGTTACCATGGTTTTTTATATTTCTCCAAAAAATGTCTTTGGGATTTTGATAGGGAGTGCACTGAATCTGTAGAACACTTTAGGTAGTATCAGTATCTTAACAATATTAAGAGTTCTAATCCATGACCATGGTATGTGTTTCCATTTATTTACATCTTTAATTTCTTTTAGCAATGTTTTATAGTTTTCGTTGTCTTCATCTTTTACCTTGTTGTTTAGGTTTAACTCCTAAGTACTTCATTCTTTTTGATGCTGTTATGAATGGACCTGTTTTTGTAATTTCATTTTCAGATTGTTTTTTTAAGATTTTTTATTTATTTATTTGACAGAGAGAGAGAGACAGCGAGAGAGGGAACACAAGCAGGGAGAGTGGGAGAGGGAGAAGCAGGCTTCCAGCTGAGCAGGGAGCCCGATGCAGGACTCGATCCCAGGACCCTGGGACCATGACCTGAGCCGAAGGCAGACATTAGCCAGCCAGGCGCCCCGTATCCTGCTATTTTGTTGAACTCAATTATTCTAACAGTTACTTTGTATGGCATCTTTATATTTTTCTACATATAAGATGATATTATCTGCAAAGATAATTTTACGTTTTCCTTTCCAATTTCAGTGCCTTTTATTTCTCTTTCTTGCCTAATTATTCTGCCTAGAATTTCCAGTGTTATGTTGAATAGAAGCGGTGATAGCATACGTTCTTGCCTTGTTCTCAATCTTAGAGGAAAAGCTTTCAGTCTTTTACCATTGAATATCATGTTTGCTGAGTTTTCCATATGCGGCTTTTTTTGTATTGAGAAAGTTTCCTTCTATTCCTAGTTCATTGAGTGTTTTTATCATGAAAGGGTGTTGAGTTTTCAAAGGCTTTTTCAGTGTCAATTGAGATAATTGTGTGGGCCTTTCCCTTCATTCTAGTAATGTGGTGTATTACATTTATCAGTTTTCGTATGTCAAACCACCCTTGCATTACAGCAGTAAACCTCACTTGGTCATGGTGTATGATCCTTTTAATATGCTGCAGAATTTGCTGATATTTTGTTGAGGATTTTTTACATCAATGTTCATAAGGTACATTAGTCTAGTTTTTTGTAGTGTCTTTGGCTTTGTTATCAGGGTAGTAATGGCCTTAATGATTTAAGGAGTGTTTCCTCCTCTTCAGTATTTTGGAAGAGTTTGAGGGTTGGTATTCTTCTTTTAAAACCTTTGGTAGAATTCATAAGTGTAGCTATCAGGGCCAAGGTTTTTCTTTTTTGGGAGATATTTTTACTACTAATTCAGTCTCCTTACTAGGTAGAGATCTATTCAGATTTTATATTTCTTCCTGATTTAGTCTTCATGGCTTTTGTGTCTCTAGGAAGTTGTCCATTTTATCTAGGTTACCCAATTTGTTGGTGTACAGTTGTTTGTAGTACTCTCTTATAATCTTATTTTTATTTCTGCAGAATTGGTAGTAATGTCCCCACTTCCATTTTTGATTTAGTCATTTGAGTCTCCTTTTTCCTTAGTTCATCTAGCTAAAGGTTTGCCAATTTTGTTAATCTTTTCAAAGAACCAACTTTTTGTTTCATTCATTTTTTTTCTATTTTCCTATTCTCTATATCATTTCTTTTTAATCTTTACTATTTCCCTCCTTCCCCTCACTATGGTTTTAGTGTGTTCTTTTCCTACGTCCTTAAGTTGTCATTAGTTTGTTGATTTGAGATCTCTTGTTATTTAATATAAGCATTTATAGATAAATTTCCCTGTTAATGCTGCTTTCATTGCATCTTGTAAGTTTTAATAGCTTAAGTTTTCATTATCACTAGAAGTGAGTAATACTTTATATGGTATCTTTTTAAATACATTGAAACTTAATTTGTGGCCTAACATGATCTATCCTGGAAAATGTTCCATGTACACTTGAGAAGAATGTATATGCTATTGTTGGGTAGAATATTCTGTATACGTCTGTTAATGTCAAGTTGGTTTATTATGTTAAGTCCTCTGTTTCCTTACTTATATTTTGTCTGGTTGTGCTATCCGTTATTGAGAATGGGGTATTGGAGTTTTCATCTATTACCATAGGATTGTCTCTCTCTTCCTTCATTGTGCTGCTTTTTGCTTCATGTATTTTGGTGGTCTGTCATTAAGTACATGTTTACAATTGTTATAGCTTCTTGCTGTATTACACGTTTTATTAAAATATAATGTTCTTGTCTTTTGTAATCTTTTCTGGTTTAAAGTCTATTTTGTTTGACATTAATATAGCCACCCCTGGCCTCTTTTGGTTAGTATTTGCATGGAATATCTTTTTCATTTCTTTCACTTTTAATCTGTTTGTGTCTTTGGATCTAAAGTAAGTCTCATAGATGCATATGGTTGGATGATGTGATTTATGGGTTCTGCCAGTCTCTGTTTTTTTAATTTGAGAGTTTAATCTGTTTATATTTAATGTAATTATTGATAGGGAGAGACTTCTTATCATTTTGATATTTGCTTTCTATATGCATTACAGATTTTTTGTTTCTCATTTCATACATTACTGTCTTCTCCTGTGTTTTAGATCACTTACTTTTAAAGATTTTATTTATTTATTTGAGAGAGAGCATGAGAGAGGGAAGGGGCAGAGGGAGAAGGAGACTCCCTGCTGAGCAGGGAGCCCAACTTGGGGCTCAATCCCAGGACCCTGGGATCATGACCTGAGCTGAAGGCAAATGTTTAACCGACTGAGCCACCCTGGTGCCCTTTAGTTGACTTTTTGTAATGAAATGTTTAAATTCCTTTCTCATTTCCTTTTGTGTATATTCTATAGCTATTTTTTTTATTCTTATGTTAATCCCCATGCATTACATCATTAGTTTTAGATGAAGTGTTCCATGATTCATTGTTTGTGCATAACACCCAGTGCTCCATGCAGAATGTGCCCTCCTCAATACCCACCACCAGGTTAAC
>NW_027733442.1:0-14232 GCF_054177405.1 Leptonychotes weddellii | reverse complement strand
CAGCCGAGGGCTGTCACGCTCCTTGCTCTCCCTCCAGCACTGCCCCAGGGGATGATTGCTAAGTTAAAAGATGAAACTCTGAATGCGGAAGGTTGATGACCTACCTCTGAGGACCAACACAAAGGCAAGAAGTTACCTTAGGGAATGTCTTTCCTAGTCCACTCACAGATAGTAAGAGTAGCAAGAACGGGGGTGCCTGGGTGGCTCAGTCATTAAGCGTCTGCCTTCGGCTAAGGTTGTGATCCCAGGGTCCTGGGATCGAGCCCCGCATCGGGCTCCCTGCTCAGCGGGAAGCCTGCTTTTCCCTCTCCCGCTCCCCCTGCTTGTGTTCCCTCTCTCGCTGTCTCTCTCTCTTTGTCAAATAAATAAAATCTTTAAAAAAAAAAAAAAAGTAGCAAGAACGAGTCAGTGAAATTGTATGCCCAGTTGGTTAAGTGTCTACTTTCGGCTCAGGTCATGATCCCAGGGTCTTGGGATCAAACCCCTTTTTGGGATCCCAGCCCCTCTGCCCCTCCCCCCCCCCCGGCTTGTTGTGCTCTCTCTCACTCTCTCTCAAATAAATAAATAGAAATTTAAAAAAAAAATTGTAGGCCCAGTTTTTAAGTTTACAGATGAAATGAACATACTGATTGAAGTCCACCAGACAAGAGGCAGATTGAGATTTGTGGGCCTTTTTTTAAAGCACAAAATTACATACACAAGCTTAAGTAGAGGACCACAGAAAACCCAGGCAAGTGAGGGGCTTTAGAAACGTAATCTCCAGCTTCACTGTAACCCCATCTCTGCTTTCAACTCTAGATACAAAATGCTCCGGTCTGCCCTCCTCTCTCATCAGAATCCTGATCTGTTGGAGCATGAAGGTCTCTCAGCTAGACTGTGACTTTAGCAGCACTGCGAAGCCCTCTCCCATGTCTGCTGAGTGACCAAATTCTTCCATTTCTACTAATTGCTAAGTGAATCACAGCCCACAGCCACTCTGTCCTCCACTAGGGGACGCCCAACACCAACCAGAAGATGCGATTGCGGGTTCTAAGGGAGAAAAGGATGGGAGCCCTACACTTTTGGGTCCTGAGGAAAAAGGCTTGGGAGGTCCAGACTCCGAGTCTGAGGGAGAAGAAGTCTGGGGTCCCAGACTCCTGAATTCTGGGGGAAGAGGCATCTAGGGGCCTGGACTCCGGGGTCCTAGGGGGAGTGGGACTGGGGTGGAGGCCTGAGAAAGGAAGGAGGAATCTGGGAAGGGCACCAGGATTGGTTGGAAGCAGAACTGGCCTGGGCAGTGGTTTGGTTTGGCTTGAGTCCGTGGGAAACAAGTGGACAGAGCAGGGATTGTTCCTCTAGGGTCCCCCCTCCCCATCACCCTCTGGGTTTGGCAGCCTCAGCTCTTCCCAGGCCCTGGGGACTTGGGGGCATTTCCCACAGCCCCTCCCCAAGGCCCCTGTTTTCTACTAGACTCCCAGCTGCCCATCCTCAAGACCTGGGAAAGCTGCCCCAAGAGTGCTGAGAGGCTGGCTGGAGATTAATGCCAAGCAGATTAGGAGAAACAGGCCCTGGATCCTCAGAGGCCAACAGCCCCACCCCAGGCACTTGGGGGCCTCGGACCACCCTCTACTCCCTCAGGACCCAGAAGTGCAGGCCCCCAGCCCTCTACCTAGGGGCCCAAGCACTGTCCTCTCTGATTGCACCTCCTCTGCTCTTACTTGCACACCCTGTGCTTTTTGCCTGCAATTCCCCCCTGCCCAGATACCATTTCCCAACCACTAACGGACCAAGCGAGTCCGCCCTCCTCCCCCCACAAACCAGCAACAACAGCCCCAACCACACTACACTGTGATGCATCCCTTGGGACCAGCCCAGCCAGGTTTTCTAGGGGGACTTCCCCTATCCGAGGGGGCTACGCCCAGGCCTTGATCTCTTCACTTCTTCTTTTCTTCATTGCACAAATCGCTGTCTGAAGTCATCTTCTCCCTTGGTCGTCTAGCTCATCCTCTGCCTTCCCCCTCCCTACCTCCCAGCCGCTCTGTTTGTGGCCTCAAGATGGAACAGAGCTCCTGATCCTGAATGGGAGCTCAGAAGATGTTACTACTGTTGCTAATAAGGAGAGAGCAGCTAACAGAACACACCACACAGCCGTAATCACTAAAACTGTGTGGAATTGGGCCTGGACCCAATCAATAGCTTTTTTTTAAAGGGCCACAGAAAGCAGGACTCTCTGTCTTTTCCCTGCAGTGTCCCCTGGGCCTAGCAGGGTCTCAATAAATACAGGTTGGACAAGCATATAGGAATTGTCACAGAGCACAGCTTTTGTAGATCGATCCTCTTGGGTTCCAGCCAACCTGGGCTCTGACTTCCTGTGCTCAGTAGTGACCTCTGGGCACCAGTCTCCCCTCTGACACAGGACCACGGGACACCTCACTGTGATGTACATTTAAAGGATCCGTCCAGGGCCTAGATAGTGCCAGAGGCCGCTGGAAGTTAGCTGTGTTCGTGGTTTGTCATTTTACATATGAGAAAGCCAGACCTTGGTGAAGGACAGTCTCTAATTTTGTTGTTACAGTTATTCCTTGTTATTATTCACCTCTTTATTCCCACTGACCAAGTTAGGGCTACATACATCCAATGGGCACTCAATAACCATTGGATGGACTGAATCAGTCCCACCATCTTGGCCCCTGAGGTCTTAGAAAAGCAACCACATGGAAGAAAATAAGTGGCTTTTTAAATTAATTTATTTATAAGAAGAACAGACTAGCGTTGGGAGCAGGATGCTGGTAGCTGCTGAAAAGTAGGGGGTAGGTCAGAGGAGCCAAGGGGTCGTGGGGTCTGGACTCTCCCATCCCCCCTGGTCGGGGCCCAGCTGTTACTGGTCTCCCTTCAGCATAGAAAGTAACTGGTCAGTGAAAATCCCTGCGTAAGTGCTCACAGCTGCTGTGCTTTTGTTGTATATTTCCCTGGGGAGAAAGGACAGACGTTCAGAGCAGGAGGAGGCTGGGAGTACCCTGAGTCTAAGGGAGAAACAGGCTGGGGGCCCAGAATCATGTGTCCTGCAGGAAAAGGTGGCTGGAACCCAAACTCTTGGCTCCCTAGGGAGGACAGGGCTGGGATCTCAGAATCCAGGGTTCAGACAGGGCTGGGGGCTGGGACTCCTGGTTCCTAGTGGGGGCAGGTCGATGATACCTGATTTTCTCATCCATGGTGGTCAGGTATGTCTTCTCGTACAGTCCCTGGGCGGCTGACTTGGCTATCCCCCAGTAGCCATAGAATGATTCCTGCATCTGGGTGAACAGGGAGGAGGTGGTGGCTTCATCTTGCTGGGGCATGTGGGCCCCCTGGACCTCTGCAGGGGGAGAGTGCATTAGGAGAGCCGAGGAGCCTGCCGCAGGGGACAATGAGGCAGGGAAGGAGGGGGATGGGGGAGGGCCAGGCAAGAACTAGACTGGGAAGATGCTTGAGGCTCCTCTCATCCCCCTCACAGACCCCTCTTCCCCTGCTGAACACACTCACCACATCCCAATACCAGGAGGACAAGAACCAGAACCAGGAGGTATCGGATGCCCATGGCTTCAAAAGACCTGGAACGCTGAGAAGGCTGTGGGACAAGGTGACATCTAGTCCTGGGGTTCTCCCCCACCCCCGCCAAATGCAAGAGGAGGGGGCTGGGCTTCCCCTCTCCCCTGCCCTCTCCCCCCCCCCCCAGCTGAGTCCAGTTGCCAATGCATCGGCTTGGGCCTCATTGTCTAACGCTTTATGATTCTACTCCTGATTTTCACACCTTCCTTTAAACATCCATTCATTCCCTCAAGAAGCATTTCTTGAGCACCTCACCATGTGTGCCAAGCACAGGCCCTGGGCCCAGCTGTGACCACCGGCGACAGCCCTGCCCTTCCACAGCCCACGTGAGAGAGAAAGACACTCAATGATATTAAACGAGGAAAAAATACTGCGTGTCCCGGGGTGATAAGTACTCTGGAGGGGGGAGGGCGTGTCACGTGGCCTGGGAAAGGCTTGGCAGAGGGTGACGTTTCCGCTGCCACCCTGTCGGTACCTGGATGCACCCCCACAGACTCAGCGAGCACATTTCTGATGCCCTGGGCCCTGTTCTGCGTGCCTTCCATCTGTCTTCACCCCCAGCCCCACCCCCATCACAGAAGGGCTCAGCTCAGCGACAACCATGCTCAGAGGCCCTACTGTTTGGAGATGAGGTTGAGATCTGACCCCGAGGGGCATCAGAGAAACAGTCTAGGATTCTAAATTCCGCCCTTCCAACAGAGGAATCTAACGTCAGGACTCCTGCGGATTTCTGACTTAATATTATCTTTGCCCCCTCCCCGCTGACCCCTCCCCATTGCCATCTTGGTCCCTCTCTTACCCGACTCTGGCAGGCTCTCCTCACTGGCTCCACGCGGGCAGAGAAAGGCTTTATAGCTCTTGAGGTCCACCTCCCCGTCCACAGCTACCACCCCCACCTTGTCCCCTAGGCCAAAGTCCGAGCCAACAGGGCCGCTGAGGGGGTGGTGCAGGGCAGAGAGGGCAGTGACTGTCCCCAGGGTCAAGCCACAGGGAGCCCCTACTCTGAAAACTCCCTCCTGAGAGAGCCAGGCTGGGTGGGGGCTGTGAAGAGGTTGGGGGTTCTGGGCATCCACAAGGAAAGCGGTCTGGGGCGCCCCTCACGTGGGAAGCAAACACAAAGCTCTGAATGAGGGGTCGCTGTGGGGGCCTGCTGACCCCGTCTGCACGCCAGCCTTCCTCCTCCATCCCAAACTCAGCTGTCTGGTGTCTCCTTCCCTGCACAATCCCACAGTGGTGCATCTCAGGGCTGGGGGAAGGGGGCCATCCTCCTGACTCCTTCGCCTCAGGGCCCCCCCCAACTGTCCCTCCCTGGCCAGGTGTCACTTCCTCTACTCATGAACTGCTGGGGGTGGCCACAGTGGGAAGGGATGGGGACAGGGACACAGAGAAGCATTTCTTTATTGTGGAAGCTGCAGAAACTTTAATTCTGGTCCCCGTCCCCACAGAGAAGCCGGGGGCACAAGTTGTGAGCCCGGTTCAGAAGGCTATCTTTGGAGCTTTTGAGCCAGGCCTGGGTGCGGAGACTCAGGTCCTTCAGGTGGTCATCGTAGTAGGTCTGCACAAAGCCCTGGACGGCCTCCGGTCCCCTGCAGAAGAGGGAATATAACTGTCGAGACCCCAGCTAGCCCCAAGACTTCCGCTGCCCCATTCATCCCTCTTCCTTCAGACCCAGGAGTGCCTGCTCTCAACTCTTACCCTCGGCTTTGCTCAGACCCAGAGGTCACAGCCTTACCCCACTCAGAACCCAAGAGTTCCGGCCCCACCCCTCCTCCCTCTGACCCAGGTTCTCCCTCTAACCTGCGGGGTCCGGACTCCCAGCCCCTCCTCCCTCAGACCCAGGGGTCCAGACCCCCAGCCCCTGCTCCCTCAGACCTGGGAGTCCACCCCCCAAGCACAGCTGCACATACTCACCAGAACCACTGCCACTTATCTCTGGTCCTGGTCACCAGAGCCTTCATGTTGCCGGGCACCAGGCTCCAAAAACCACTCGCTAGCTCTGGTTGAGGGCTCGGGGATTCTGTGGGCACTGCTTGCTGGCACGCTAGGTGGGACCGGAGGGCCACATGGGCCGGCTGGGACCCGAGAATCCTTCCTTCCCTCCTTCACCTCCGTGCTCACCATCACTGTCCCTCCTGGTGGCCCAAGGGCAGCCCCTTGACGTCCATCTCTGCTGCCCTTCACCTTGTATGTCCCTTTGACCCCTTGTCCCCCTTTTAGCCATCAGTCGATTTCTTGTCACCCTCTGTGCCCACGGCCCCTCCTGTCACCCCTCCGTCTGCCTGTTGTGTTCCCCCTCAGTGTGTAACCCCACCTCTTTGACCCCTATCCCCCTCCTGATGCCTCCCTTAAACCTGATCTTGCTGCCCTCTCGGGTCTCCCATGACCCCCACCCTGTCTGAACAACCTCTGCAAGCAGCCAAGGGAAAGCACAGGAAGACTCCCCCGTCCCCCAGGGATGGAGGTTGGCAGAGCTGTGCTGTTCATTCCCTCCCCTTCTGGGGGGCCAGGGGTCCTGCCTCGGATCAGATCGCACTTGACCTCTTCGTACACACCTGCCTGTCCATCACTCTTGTGCCCAGTAGGCAAAGCGTCACCTACAGACCCCGGCCTTCACACGGACACACATGTTTGTGCACATACAGGGGCACCCATACGGCCTGCGGAGCGCCTTAGCCAATGACCGAACCTCTTCTATACGCAGTTTCCCCTTCTGTAGAATGGGCCAATGAGAGGCCCTACCTCGGGGATCCCGGGAGAACTCAGAGTTACCACGCATGAGGCACTTGGGAGGGCGCCTTGCACATTGGAGTGTTAAAGTTTTAAATGCACACGTGGAACGCAGACAGGCTCACGTGCCAACACATGCAGACACTCTCACAGCGTCCACACGCTCGTATCCTTTACATAAAAACGTGTGCACAAACCTATATATGTTTGTTCACGGACACACGTTTACCATGACGTCCTACTCTTGCGCAAACACACACAGCAACGCACATCCACAACCACTGTAATTTGCATCAGCCCCACGTACGCGTCTCACATGGGACCACCACCAGCACGTTCCCCCAGAAACGCACACCCGTCTGCACACGATGAAACACACAAGCCCCATACCCCAATGTCTGCCAACCTGCACACCATACGGATGGCCACGCTCACCCCCTACACCCCTGCAGGGTCCCCGCACCCGCCCATCCACTCCTCCTCACCCACGACACAGGCCAGGACCAGAATGCAGAAGCAGAGGGAAGGCAGGGCCTGGGGACTGAGTCCAGGAGGCAACATTTCTGGGGGCTCTTGTTCTCCGATGCTCGATCCTCCGCGCTCAGCTCTCCTGGCTGGGGGAGGGGGGCGCTGTGCAAAGCAGAGAGCAGAGCCCTCCCCTGGCTGCCTCCCCACGCCCCTTGGCAGGGACTTCAGAGAGAGGGGCCCAGGTGACGGTGACAAGCAGAGGCCTTGCCCGCCCCTGCTGGCCTCCCTCCTTCCTACCCTCCCAGCACTCTGGCCTGACAGGGGAAGACAGAAGGCTCTCCGGCCTCCTACAGTGAGCGGTGTTCAAATCCTGGCTGCACCTCACCTGCTGGCCCCTCTCGCTGACCTCAGTTCCCTCCTCTGAAAAATGGGCCCACAACCCATACTTGAGGCAGGACTTTCACTGAATGAAATGATACAAGGGAATGTCTTAACAAGGACGCTGGTGATGGTGGGGCTCACAGATCATGGCTGTTTATGATTATTTTCTTTCTAAGATTCCTTAGGCTCTGGGCTACAGGCCGTACATACTCTCATCAGGTGACCCGGGCAATTCCAACTCCTTCCCTGGGCCTCAATGTTTTCACCTGTAAAATGCACATGCTCATAAGCGTCTGCCTCCCAGAGTCCATGGGAAGACTGGGTGAGGCCCCGTGAGAGAAAGTTCCAGGTGCACGTAGTAGGAAGTTGTCAATATCAGGCTCAGGCCCAACACCAGGTGGAAAGAAAATGAGCCTTTTCTCCCTGGACGCCAGGGCACATGGCTTGGCCAGGGGACCACGGACTGGATTCCTCGGTTCGGGGTTGGCAGATAAAATATAGGACGCCCATTTGAATTCAGATAAATAATAAGTTTTTCTTTTAGTATAAGTAAGCCCCACGCAATATTTGGGAAGTATCCTAAAAATTATTTGTTAACCATCTGAAATTCAAATCCGACCGGGATCCTGGTATTTTTTTTTTTTTTTTAAGATTTTATTAATTTATTTGACAGAGAGAGACACAGCGAGAGAGGGAACACAAGCAGGGGGAGAGGGAGAGGGAGAAGCAGGCTTCCCGCCGAGCAGGGAGCCCGATGCGGGGCTGGATCCCAGGACCCTGGGACCATGACCTGAGCCGAAGGCAGATGCTTAACGTCTGAGCCCCCCAGGCACCCCCCACCGTAGTCCCCCCTTATCCACAGTTTCAGTTACCGGAGGTCAATTAAGGTTTGGAAGCAGATAATCTGACAATACGCCAACAGTCACCAAATACCACGTCACAGTATCTGTGTCCTTCACCTCATGTGGGCATTTTATCATCTCACATCATCACATGAAGAAGGGTGAGTATAGTTCAACAAGGCACTTTGGGAGAGAGAGAGACACTCCCCTAACTTTAGTTACAGTGTATTATTATAACTGTTCTAGCTCATTATTCATCATTGTTGTTCATCTCTTACTGTGTCTAATTTATGTTAAACTTTATCATAGGTGTGTAGGGATAGGAAAAAACCCCAGTAGATCCAGGGTTTGGCACTATTTCTGGTTTCAGGCATCCCCTGAGGGTCATGGAATGCCCCCCCCCCGCTCCCCGGACAAGGGGCAGCTACTGGGCAGTTTCGTGCTGACCCAGCAACTTCCAGCAGAATGCTTCTCCCTCCAGGGGCCCCAGCGTGGGCTCTCGGACACAGTAGGTGCCCAACAAATGTGCCCCGCAGCTCCCGGGTAACAATAATATGTAAAATGAAACCTCCGGGGGAAAAAAAAATGAAACCTCCAAGAGCTTCTGTTTGGAAAGGTGAGAAAGTTCCAGAAATGGATGGTGATGATGGGGGCACAACATTGGGAATGTACCTAATGTCATTGAAGCGTGCCCCTAAAACAGTTGATGTCGTACATTTTATGTTCTGTATTTGACCATGAGAGAAAAGAAAAAGAAAAGCCCACCGTGCATTGTGGGCAGCCACGAGGTGAGTGGGGTTCAGAGCTTGGCTCCACCATCTGCCCTGCTGTGTGACCTGGTGCAAGGTGCTTAACCTCTCTGGGCCTGTTTTGTCAGCTGCCCTGGAGAGTAGGGGAGACTGTTCACGTAAATTGCTATAAGCAGCACCAGATACACTGCAGGGGTGCTCAGTCAAGGTCAGAGGCTGTTTATTAAGCTTGTGTTTTCTTTCTTTCTTTTTTTTTTTTTTTAAGATTTTATTTATTTATTTGAGAGAGAGCAAGTGAGAGAGAGAGAGAAAATGAGCAGGGGGGAGGGAGAGGGAGAAGCAGACTCCCCGCTGAGCATGGAGCCCAACGTGGGGCTCGATCCCAGGACCTTGAGATCATGACCCGAACCAAAGGCAGACGCTTAACCGACTGAGCCACCCAGGCGCCCCAAACTTGTGTTTTCTGAGCACACACTCTGCACTAGGCACCACGGCAGGTGGTGGTTTGGCGCCTTAACTCACTGAATTAACACAACAGCGCTATGGCGTGGACATCTTCATCATTCCCATTTTACAGATGAGAACATGGAGGCTTGGGGGCCAATGGCTCCTCAGCCACCAAGTGGTGAATTTGAACCTGGCTCCCTCACACCTAGCCAAGCCAGGACAACCCCTGGGTCTTAGAGACCAAGAGGGAGGTTGGAGCAGGGTGGGCCTGGGGGAGGTCTCTGACCCCTGCGCCTGGCTCCAAGGTCAGTGTGGGCTGTTTGCTGTTTGCTGCTTGCAATGTTTGCCCATCTTGGGGACAGGAACAGGCTGAAGGTCGTTCAGGGTGGACCTCAGAGTCAGTTGAATAACAACTGGGAGTGGGGTGTTGGGGCAGAGAGAGAGGTCACAAGAGGGGAGTGGGGGTGGGAGGGGTGGGCTCTGAGACCCCAGTGTGTGTGTCTGGGGGCAGAGAGCATCTCTGAGCCCGCAGCTCTGTGTTGGAGAGACCACCGGACACCAAAATCACTCTCCCCCAGTCCAGACCCCATCCCCTCACTCCTGAATCCCAGAACCCACCTCCCTTCTGGCACTCCTGGGCCCTCACCTCCCTCCTCTGCGTCCCTGGGTTATGGCAGGAATGTCTGGGGCCCAAGAAAGGTTGAAATGTCCCCTCCTTTATCTCTTCTTTCTGCTTTCTGTCTTGAGAGTTCTGCTTTCCTTCATTGTTAAGACACAGAGGTATTGGGGCGCCTGGGTGGCTTAGTCAGTTAAGCCCGTCTGACTCTTGATCTCAGTGTTGTGAGTTCAAACCCGCCCAGCGTGGAGCCTACTTAAAACAAAACAAAAAAAAAACGGAGATATTCACATGACGTAAAAATCACCCTTTTAAAGTGTGCAATCCAATGGTTTTTTTTTATATATAACATATTTGCAAGTTGTGCAACCATCAGCACCGTCTAATTCCAGAACATTTCTATCACCCTGTAAAGAAATCCCCATACCCGTTAGCCCATCAGGATCACTCTCTGTCTTCTCCCCCCAGCCCAGCAGGGCCACCACTGATCGCCTTTCTGTTTCTATGGATTTCCCTCTTTTGGACGTCATGTAACTGGAATCGTACCCCGCATGGCCTCTTGCGGCTGGCTTCTTCGCTGAGCATCGTGTTTTTGGTGGTTCGTTCATGCTGTGGGGTATGTCAGTGTTTCCTTCTTTTTATGGCAGAATAATATTCACATATACATACACTGTGTGATGTTCATCGGTTGTTGGGCATTTGGATGGTTTCCACTTTTTGGCTGTCATGAACAATACTGCCACGAACATGTATGTACACATTTTTTTTTTTTAAAAAGATTTTATTTATTTGACAGAGAGAGACACAGGGGGAGTGGGAGAGGGAGAAGCAGGCTTCCCGCCGAGCAGGGAGCCCGATGCGGGGCTCGATCCCAGGACCCTGGGATCATGACCTGAGCCGAAGGCAGACGCTTAATGGCTGAGCCACCCAGGCGCCCCTGTATGTACACATTTTTAAAAAAAAAGATTTTAGGGGCGCCTGGGTGGCTCAGTCGTTGTGTGTCTGCCTTCGGCTCAGGTCATGATCCCGGGGTCCTGGGATTGAGCCCTGCATCAGGCTCCCTGCTCCGTGGGAAGCCTGCTTCTCCCTCTCCCTCTCTCACTTCCCCTGCTCGTGTTTCCTCTCTTGCTGTGTCTCTCTCTGTCAGATAAATAAATAAAATCTTTAAAAAAATAAAAAAAGGGGCACCTGGGTGGCCCAGATGGTTAAGCGTCTGCCTTTGGCTCAGGTCATGATCCCAGGGTCCTGGGATCAAGCCCCACATCAGGCTCCTGGCTCAGCAGGGAGCCTGCTTCTCCCTCTCCCTCTGCCTCTCCCCCTCCTCATGCTCTCTCTCTCTCTGTATCTCTGTGTCTCAAATGAATAAATAAAACCTTAAAATAAATAAATAAATAAAGATTTATTTATTTCAAAGAGAGAGTGAGCAAGCACAAGCAGGGGTAGCAGCAGAGGGAGAGGGAGAAGCAGGCTTCCTGCTGAGCAGGGAGCCTGTTATGGGACTCGATCCCAGGACCCTGAGATCATGACCGGAGCCCAAGGCAGATGCCTAACTGACTAAGCCACCCAGGTGCCCCTGCGTGCACATTTTTATGTGAACCTGTGAGCAGTTCTTTTGGGTAAACACCCTAGTCATGGAGTTGCTGGATCACATGGTCGCTCTGTTGAACTCTTGGAGGAAGTGCTAAACTGTTTTTTTCCAAAGGGGCTCCATTCATTCATTGTTATATCCAGTTTTTCATTCACATCAAGTTTGTGAATGAACATTCATGGGCACAAAAATTGTGTTGCTTGTCACGCTCTTCCCCAGTTCTTTTTGACGACTTCTGAATCGTCTTTTGGGTTTCGGGTGCCGTGTCCCCTCCTCCAGGGAGCCCTCCCTGACCAGCTACGCTGAGCCAGGTGCCCACGGGGAGTCCCCCATCCCTGCCCTGCCTGCTGTGTGGAGTGTGTGCCCTGGGTGGGGCTGTCCGAATGTGCCACCTTGGTTCTCTGAGTGTGAATGTTTCTACATGCACGTATGGGGCTCTCCGCGTGTTTTTGTTCTTGGTGTGATGAGGGCTATTTGCTCTCTGAGGTCCTGAAGGTATGTTGTAAACCTGAGGAGAACAAATGCATTGGCTCTAAATATAAAGTATAAAAAGAAAATCTTAAAATGAGAATGAATGAGTTCACAAGTGGGTAATGAATGGGAGTCATGGGTCTGCATGTAAGCTGGCCCATGGAAATGTTCACTCACACTCCAGAAGTATCGCCTGAGCTCTCACTGTGTGCCAGGCACTGTTCTGGGCACTTGGCGGCCCTGCAGGAGACAACACAGTCTCCACGAACTTGACATCTCAGCAGCGGGAGACACAGACAGTAAACAAGTAAGCAAATAGACATACAATATATTAGAGGGTAGCACCTACTGGGAAAAAAGGCAGATATGAAGATGGGAGAGTGATGGGAGAGCCATGTGGGGGGAGCGCAACAGAGACCCCAAGGAGGTGACAAGAGAGCCAGGTGGCTATCTGGACATCTGGTAGGAGAGCATTCCAGGCAGGGGGATAGCAAATGCAAAGGCCCTGGGGTAGGAGCCTGCCCAGTGTGTTGGAGGAGCCTGAGGAGTTGCACGTGAGGGAAGGGGAGAGGCCACAGGGGTGACTGGGCCAGGTAGTGCGGAGCTGGTGGACTCTGATACCATCTTCGGGTTTTCCTCTGAGGCTGGAGGGAGAGTTCTGAGCTGAGGAAGGGTGTGTGTGATGTGACTTGTGTTCTAACAGGATCCCTCTGGCTGCCGATTGGGAAGGAAGCATAAGGAGCTTAGAGGGCTGATTTGCGGGGGACGGGGCACTGAGTACAGAGACATATTTATTTATTTCCCACCATTGTTCTCCACCCTCATTTCCTTGAGCACCCCTCAGATGAGCTTGGAGTTGTCCTCAGAAAGAAAGAGCTCAAACCCACAAGGTTCTTCCCCATGCGTGTGTTCTAAGTTTACATCAATGGCACCACCCTGTGCGTCTTCTCCTGTTTCTTTTTCTTTCTTTTTGAAAGATTTTATTTATCTATTTGTCAGAGGGAGAGAGAGCACAAGCATGGGGAGCAGCAGGCAGAGGGAGAAGCGGACTCTCCACCGAGCAGGGAGCCCAATGCGGGGCTCCATCTCAGGACCCTGGGATCACGACCTGAGCCGAAGGCAGACGCTTAACCGACTGAGCCACCCAGGCACCCGAGGCTGGGGTTTTTATTTTTATTTTTTTATTTTTAAAGATTTTATTTATTCATTTGAGACACAGAGATACAGAGAGAGAGAGAGCATGAGCGCGGGGGGGGGGGGAGGAAGAGGGAGAGGGAGAAGCAGGCTCCCCGCTGAGCCAGGAGCCCGACATGGGGCTCGATCCCAGGACCCTGGGATCACGACCTGAGCCGAAGGCAGACGCTTAACTGACTGAGCCACCCAGGCGCCCTGTAAGCCTCTCTTCAAAAGTGGAGGGCGCACCCCATGAACTGCTTGCCATCCGTCTTCTCTGTCCCTGCCCTCTCCAACCTGAGAGCTGTCCAGGGGAGTCAGGAAAATGCTTGAAAACTAAACTGGCTCCAAAATGCTGGAAATATGGCCAAGTAAAGATGAGTAACTGACTAAATCGGCACAGAACATACCCTTTTGCCAACTAGCCAACTGCAGTGTGACTGCTTGTATGAATTTTCTCTGATGTGGGGGCATTTTAATATGCTGGGGATGATGCAGGTGAGGCCCAGGGCCAGGTAGGGGTGTGTGTGTGTGTGTGTGTGTGTGTATGTGTGTAGTTGCAGCCGAATGTATGGCTGGTGACTCAGGAACAAGGAACGTGGAGTAAGGATGTGGCCCCTGGAACAACCCCCCCCCGCCCCCCAGCGTACATTCAAATCCCAGCTCTACCCATTTTGGGCTGTGTGACATCACATAAGTGACTTGAGACTTCTGTGCCTCCGTTTCTTCCTCTGCCAAATAGGGGCAGTGACAGCACCTAACTCGGAGGCGTTTTGTGAAAATGTAATGTTTAGGGGCGTCTGGGTGGCTCAGTCGGTTGACCGTCTGTCTTCGGCTCGGGTCATGATCTCTGGGTGCTGCGGTCGAGGCCCCACATCGGGCTCTCCGTTTAGCGGGGAGTCTGTTTCTCCCTCTCATTCTCCCTCTGTGCTCTCTCTCTCTCTCAAATAAATAAAATCTTTGTTTAAAAAAGTGTAATGTTGGGGCGCCTGGGTGGCTCGGTTGGTTAAGCGTCTGCCTTGGGCTCAGGTCATGATCCCGGGGTCCTGGGATCGAGTCCCGCGTCGGGCTCCCCGCTCAGCAGGGAGTCTACTTCTCCCTCTCCTGCTCCCCCTGCTTGTGCTCTCGCTCTCTCAAATAAATAATAACTAAAATCTTTAAAAAGAGAGAGCGATTGAGAGAGAGTGGCGCCGCCCGGCGGCC
>NW_027733441.1:0-1002 GCF_054177405.1 Leptonychotes weddellii | reverse complement strand
CTATGAAGGGATAGAATATGACTCTAAAAATGAAAAATAAAAATGTTTTTTAAAAAAGGGTTTGATAAGATGTTGGTTGAAAAAGGGAAAAAGAAAAATTCAAAAAAAAAAAGAAAAAAGACAGTTAAAAAAAATAACTTTGAAAGACTACAGAATCATGGTAAAAAAGCCATGAATTCTATGTGCATTATTCCCCTAGTGCTGGAGTTCTGCCGTTCTCATTGATCGGTAAACTTGGTCTTGGCTGGCTGTTCTTGCTGATCTTCTGGGGGAGGGGCCTGTTGCCGTGGTTTCCAAATGTCTTTGCCGGAGGCAGAATTGCCCTGCCCTTGCCCGGTCCGGGCTAAGTAATCTGCTCAGGTTTGCTCTCGGGAGCTTTTGTTCCCTGCAAGCTTTCTGTACTGCTTTGGAGGTGGAGAGTGAAAATGGCAGCCTCCCAATCTCCACCCCGGAGGAGCCGAGAACTCGGGGCCCCCCTCCTCAGTGTGCCCCCACAGAAAAGCAGTCAGTTGCTCCCGTCTCTCGGTCTCCGGCCGCACTCCGTGCTTACCGGGCCTGTGACCATGCGTTTCTATCTCTGGCACCCGACTCGGTGTGGAGTCTCCAAACCCAGCAGATCCCTGCGGTGCACTCCCGCGCCGCTTCTCCCGGGGGAGGAAGGGGAGTCTCCCCGGATCTGCCGCTTGTTGGGTCCCTGCTGGAGGAGCAGTGGCCCGACTGTGCCGCGGATCACGGTTTATGGCAACCCCGAGCTGAGAGCCCGTGCCTCGGCTCCGTCTCTGCAGCCGGCTTCCCACTCCAATACCTGGGAGCTCTGCCGCACTCAGGCACCCCCGATCTTTCTGTGACCCCAAGGGTCCTGAGACCACACTGTCCCGCGAGGGTTCCACCCCTCGTTTAGCCACCGGAGTGACGCCCCTCAGCGGAGCAGACTTCTAAAAGTTCCGATTTTGTGCTCCACGACTCTATCACTTGCCAGAAGCTGCCGACGGAGGCCCTTCC
>NW_027733440.1:0-311 GCF_054177405.1 Leptonychotes weddellii | reverse complement strand
GAATTATGCACAGGGTGATATGAAAGTTTGAGCCAAATGCCATCTTGTGGGCTCTATTTTAGGTGGGATGGCAGACGGAGCAAAAGCTTTCTTGAGGTGACTCTGAAAGTAGTGATCTTTGTCATTTATTTCAGACTGTTATTGTCTCATATTCTTAGAGATCCTATGATTTCTATTTGATTTGATGTAGTCTGTTTCAGTTTTTTGTTTCTGCCCTTTCTTTAAAGATTTATTTCTTTTAGAGAGAGAGGGTGCAAACAAGGACGAGCAGGGGGAGAGGGAGAGAGAGAATCTCAAGCAGACTCTACACT
>NW_027733439.1:0-311 GCF_054177405.1 Leptonychotes weddellii | reverse complement strand
TTTAACAACTCCCCATCTCCAGGTATCAGCCCCCACTTTTACTGGAGGAACCTCCCCTCCCGCGTTGGAGACTCTCTGGTAGGACTGTCAATCAAGAGGTTCTGCCCGCCTCGATGCTGGTCATGTGACCAGCCCAGGCCAATCAGATTCCCTCTTCCCGCACGGGGTCTGGAGGGGATTCCCCCCCAGAGAAGGAAAAACCGTGAAAGTGCCTTGAAGAGTATTCTGTTAGTTCCTGTTGCCTAGATCTTTGGAGCAGCTCTTTCTAAAGGTATGGTTATTTGACCTTTGTTTCCATTTTTTTTTTTTTT
>NW_027733438.1:0-311 GCF_054177405.1 Leptonychotes weddellii | reverse complement strand
GCTTGTGTATTTGGGAAGTCCAATACATAAGATCCTCTCAAAAAAGATCTTGAGGGAACATTTCTCCATCCAACAAAGTTTTATGGTCTATCTCCCTTGTGACACTGGAAGAATACTAAATAGTTAGGCTGATCTTTGCATTTCTGGGGCAGACATGTAAGCAGGTGCAAAGAGAGGGAAGAATAGCAAACTCCATAATTGTGCTGTCCCCCAAATCCTTTGACTGCAGTGTGGAAGGACTGGAGATATAGGACAAAATTTTGAAGGAAGTAACATTTTAATTAAATCTTGAAGACTGAGAAGAATTTTGA
>NW_027733437.1:0-311 GCF_054177405.1 Leptonychotes weddellii | reverse complement strand
TCAGGAGAGAGCCCGCCAGGGGCTGGGCCACCCACCTACTGGTTGAAGAACAGCGTTTCTCCTGAGGGCCAGCTCGGGAGCAGGTGCTGGTGCTGCCAGGGGGCTTCCTCTTGAGGCCCCGAGGCCGTGGAGATGATCAGCAGCTCCGGGGAGGGGGAGGCGATACTGGCTCCGTTCACTTGCCCACCAGGGAAAGGCCAGGCCCCATGAAAACCCTGACTGTTAGGGGGTCTGCCCACTTGCTTGGCGGGGAGATGCCTAACATGTAAAAGTAAAATCAGGGCTGCCTCGGGTGTGGAAGGAGGAAACAG
>NW_027733436.1:0-311 GCF_054177405.1 Leptonychotes weddellii | reverse complement strand
CCGTAACCCTCCCCGCGCCTCCAGCGAAGCCACAGAGACAGCAATGATGTTGGGAAGTAGAGGCAGCGGAAGGAGGCCCGGCTGGCCTGGGTACAAGTCCAGCCCCCCCCCCCTCCCCGCCCAGACTCACTGGGCAACCGGGCAGGTCCTGGGCCTCCCTCAGACTCAGTTTCCCTGGTGTGTGCGAGGCTGGCAGGCAGTCTCTCAGACCTAGTTCCCCTTTCAAGGCATCTCTGCGACATTTCGGATTCAGGTGCAAACACAAGAGGCCGCGGGGCTCCACCTGGCAGGTGGAAGGAAGCCCTCTCCCT
>NW_027733435.1:0-311 GCF_054177405.1 Leptonychotes weddellii | reverse complement strand
TAACCTTTACTCTAAGAAGGGTTTTAGTTGTCTTACAAGTTTTCAAATACATAGTTTTCATACTTCTAAATCTTTTTCCAGGTTTCGTTATGATTTCTTATTTGATCCATGACTTATTTATAAGCGTAGTTTTGAATTTCCACATGGCAGAAGTTTCTTTATGTGTGTTTTTTTTTTTTTTTTTGCTGTGGATATCATTGTATGTTCTAATATTTCATCAATTCTTGTATTTTGGATCATCCATTTGGCTTCCCTCCACCCTTGTGTTTGAACAACATCTTTTCTGATTTCTTTTAGTGAGGTTTGATGGT
>NW_027733434.1:0-311 GCF_054177405.1 Leptonychotes weddellii | reverse complement strand
AAGGGGTATAGTTATGGGGCAGAATATGCTCAGGGAATATGTGCTATGGCCCCGACCTCAGGAGAGGAATTGCAGATTGATCCAAGCCAGTCATGGTAATCCATTCATTCAGCAAATATTTATTGAGTCCTTACTATGTACCAAACATATTCTCAGCTCTGAGATCCACCATGAATAAAACGGGTAAATTCCCTGCTGTTGTGAAATTTTCCTTTGCAAGTAATTGATTAGAGATTAGGTACGTGACCCCATTCTAGGCAATGGTAGACATGCTGTAGACATCTGGGAAAGGTGTTACTTCTTGATAAAAG
>NW_027733433.1:0-311 GCF_054177405.1 Leptonychotes weddellii | reverse complement strand
GTTGGGGACATTCTGGAAACCCAGAAGAGGAATCAGGGAAGTAATCCGGGAAGGCTGCCTGGAGAAGGTGACATTTAAGTCTGGACTAGAAGAGCAAGGCGTTAACCAAGGACAAGGGTTTCAGACAATAAATCATTTATTCAACAAGCGTTTATTGAGCACCTACATCATGCCAGTCCCAGTGCGAAGCCCTGGGGTTTGGGCAGGAGGCAAGATAGGTTTGTGCTCTCGTGGGTTTTGCACTGGGGGAGTCTGAGGAGGAAGCAAACTGACAAACTGGGCACAGAGCTACTGAGAAAGAAGACGTGGGG
>NW_027733432.1:0-311 GCF_054177405.1 Leptonychotes weddellii | reverse complement strand
AGTTCGGCTTTTTTCACTGGGCATCACGCATGTGAGGTCCATCCATGTTTGTTGCCGTGTTCCAATGGCTCCTTCCTTTTTACTGCTAAGCGCTATTCCATTGTCTGGATGTACAATGGCTTGTTTATCCATTCCCCAGTAGAGAGATAATGGAGTCATTTTTAACAGATGAAACATATAGATAAAATTTAGAATGTTCCAGAACAGAGCTGACAGTCAAGGAGCAGCCTTCAAGATTGTGGGAAGTTTCTCTCCAAAGAGTCGATATTTCCAGCAGGCTGTCACTAGTTAAACTAAAGGAGGGAAGTGAG
>NW_027733431.1:0-311 GCF_054177405.1 Leptonychotes weddellii | reverse complement strand
TTGTCACATACAGTTGTGATTGTCACACCACTCCCAGAAGCCGGAAGGACTCCCAGGAATTGACAAGGAGCCTAATTCCCAGCGCACAATCGTTCCTAATGGTCCAAAACCAGAAGCCCATTGAAGCGACGTGTTTTATCCTTGCAGAGTAGGTGTGGGGTGGTGGGGGTGAAACGGACACCAGGCCTCCAGACACCTGGCCCCTGCGTGAGCCACTACATCGGTGGTCAGCAGGGTCTTGGGTGGGGTCATTTGGGAGAGATCGGAGCATCTGATTCTCAGTCCGGGTTCTGAGTCAGGAAATCTGTGAC
>NW_027733430.1:0-4896 GCF_054177405.1 Leptonychotes weddellii | reverse complement strand
TCCAACGTGGGACTCGAAGTCACAACCCGGAGGTCCAGAGTGGCACTCTTCACCGACTGAGCCAGCCAGGTGCCCCTTCAGCTCCAATTTTAAAATCCTGACAAAAGCTCTGATGGGTGTGGTTTTTCTGGGTCTCATGCCCTTCTCTTGCACCAATCACTGTGGCCAGGGGCAGTGATGTAGGATGATTGGCAGCCCCTACTTGAATGGCAGAGTTCAACCAGAGAAGGAGCAGTTGAACCCCAAAAGATGGATGAGAGAAAGAGACGTGGTCACTCCGAAGAGCTGGGGCCACCACCCTGATGTATATCCACAGTGATTCATGATTATTCCCTGTTACTGAGGACAAAGATCATCTATGCCCATGAGGGCCTTCACTGAAGATAAGCCCTTGATAATATAGGCTGATTTATAGGAAAGGAGTGGGGTGTGTGTGTGTGTGTTTGGCTGAAATCCCTGGTGGATCTTCCCTACATTTTTCATGAACATGCAACTGTCTGTCCCTTGTGCTGTGGGTGGGGTCATTTGTCTCAGGGCATGGAACTAGACAGAATCCCGGTAGCCACATTATGGCTTGAGCTGTCACTTCTGGTTTCCCTCCTGAGAAAATCTTCGGAGCCCAGCAGTGTAATCTGCCTTTTTGTTTCAAGTGGGGAATGGCTCTAAGACTGGTTTTTCTATTTGTGGTGTTGTTGCTGTTTCCTTTGGCAGAGAGCAAAAGAAGGCAGTTTTGTAAGATGGCATCTTCCTTGGATGGTCCCAGGAGTGTGGCCATTTTGAAAAATGAGGCTTTCGGGGTGCATGGGTGGCTCAGTCGGTTAAGCATCTGCCTTCGACTCAGGTCGTGATCCCAGGTCCAGGGATTCAGCCTGGGCTTCCTGCTCCGTGGGGAGCCTGCTTCTCCCTCAGCCTGCCACTCCCCCTGCTTGTGCTCTCTCTCTCTGACAAATAAATAAATATAATCTTTAAAAAAAGAAAAGAAAAATGAGGCATTTCTCAGAGGAGCCTCAGGCTTTCACCAGTGCTCTTAGGTAATACTATTTACCTATTTTCTTGGATGAGGAAACTGAGGCTCAGCCCAGGAACATGCCCAGCTCACGGAGCTATGGGAAGTGGGGAGAACAGCAGGACAGGTCTGGATTGGGAGCCATGCACCAGAGGCTTTGCATGCCCCCTCCGATCCCTAACTCCGCACGGCAGTCCTGGGCGGTCAGAATCACAGGAGGGACTTGGTAAAATGTAAATGCCTCACCCCAGGTTACAGATGCCAGCTGGGCTGGGATTTGTGGATTCCCAAGCCCCTACTGTTTTCACTTCCCTACACTGTGTGACCTTGCCCAGGTCCCTTTGCCTCTGGGCGCCTCCATTTCCTAATCTGTAAAATGGGGAGGATACTAGTATGTACCTCCTGGCTTTGTGGTGACGGTTAATTGAAATGACACTGGACCCGCAGTTAAGAGCTCCGTAAGCGGAGGCTAGTGTGGTTGTTTTGTTATTGTTCTACAGGCCCTCCCTGAGGGCCACGAGTCGGACCCCTCCCTGTGGCAGGAGAACCAGATCCCGTGGGAGCCCCTTCCTGGCCCAGGTGCTCCTGAGGCCCCGCTGCAGGTGCCTGGGAAAGTCTGCAACAGGGATAAAGGGAACAAAGGCTCCAGGTGCTCGGTTGATGCTTTGTCTGGCTGAAGGCCTGTTTCCTGCTCTATCAGGTTGCTCTGGGCGGGCTGGGCTCCCGGAGCTGACCCCCCACCCCCCGCCGGGCCCTGCCAGCTGCGGGCTGAGGGCCGGGCCTGATGATGCAGGACCCAGCCCAGCTGGGCAACACACTTCCTTTCTGGAGCCCAGCCCTGCAGTCTCACTGGCTGAAGCAGGAAGCCTTGGGGCACCGGGCCCTCCTTCCGGCTCTGTGGTCTCAGTGAACCCCCTCCCATTGCCCTCCTAGGTGGGGTGGCTCCGGGGGAGGGGTAGAGGCGGGGGAGGGGGGTGCTTGAATGCCGGCCCAAGAACAGAGCAGCAACCTAAGGCAAGCTGCCTTTCTCTCTGCAGTTCTTCTGGCATGGATGTTCGGAAGGTTGGGCCGGGTCATGGGTAAAACCCTTGCAAGCCCTAACAATTCCCAGGGGCCCCCAACACGGCCTGGAGGAGATGAAACTTCAAACCCACCGCAGGCCCTGGGCCGCCGCCTCCAGCCGCCGTCCTCCCTCCCCTGCTGCCTTCAGCCTCTTCAAGGTCCTCAGACAGGAGTTTGTTCCTGCCTCGGGGCTTTTGCACGTGCCGTGGCCTTGCACTGGAACACCGTGTGCCCCCGGTGTTCACGGGACTGTCCTTGTCACTCAGGCTTGAGCTCTGAGCTGTTATCTCTTAGCGAGGCCTTGTCACCCTCTCCGCTAGCCTCCGCCTCTGCCCTATCAACCTCATCCTGTTTCCTTCCACTCAGAGCGCTTGCCTCTCTCTCCAAGTTTCTTGTTCTGATTTTTCTCCCTTTCTCTTATCTGCCTCTCCACTGGAATCTGATCTCCCTGAGGGGAGGACCCGTCTGTCTTTCCTTCCAGGGTCTCCTCAGCCCCGGAGCAGTGCCTGGCTCGAGGCAGACGGGTGTTCTCTGGAGCTCTCCCAGGCCGGGGAGCAGGGGGCGGGGGGCAACCTCAGAACGAGGGTTTGGGTGTCTGTGCCCCATCAGGCCTCCCTGCTCTGGGCACTGGGCTACTGAGGAGGCAGCTTTGCGGGTATGAACACGCTCCAGATTCCCGAAACACTTTCACATGCTCTGCTGCATTGGTACCTCTTGTCACAACGACCTGCAGGACAGGTAGGGCGACATCAGAAGCCCTGTTTTGGAGATGAGAAAATTGAGGTGCCCAGAGGCTTGAGGAGCTTAGCCTCAGGTCGTATGCGTCACGAGGTGCAAAACAGAGACTAGAACTGGAGTCTTAGGCAACTCTTTCCAGGACTCCAGGCCAGACACAGGAACGTCTTCAAAGAGAAAAATCCACATTTCAAACCCATTTTTCCATTTAGTTAGCTTACAGACGGACAGATATTCTGAACCGCTGCAGGGCTGGGGTCGTACTCTAATCTCCGAGATTCTTTTCTGCTCCAGATTCTTCTGGGACTCTTGTGATGCAGGTGTTAAGTCTCACCCAGGGAAACTTCAGAATTCTCGCTCTCTTCCATGGCTGGGAAATCCCAGTTTCTTTCCTGGTCTTCTGCCTTGAAACCAGAGCAGTGCCTCTAAACTGCACAGGGTACTCAGTCCGTAGTCCTCTGTATGGGCAGTTTCACGTACATTCGGCTGCAGGTAAAGCTGGCAGGTGAAGGGACCTGCTGGCCAGGAAAGTGGCCAAGGCGGGTCTAGAGCTCAGCCGTAGAACCAGCCGGTCTGACTCCGAGCAGGGTGTTCTTCTCACCACACTCATCTGCATGTGAATTCGCTTCCAGCTGCCTGGGAGATGGAGTTCTTCCCGGTGTAAATTGTCAAAATCATCACGCCATCTTTAGGTGCCTTTATTAAGCTCATTAAGGGCTTATTAAGTCTTGCCATGGCCTTCTGCTCCATCTTGCAGCCAGAGAGGGGGAGGAGGTGAGGCTCCCGGCTGCGCCCGTATGATGGAATATACACAGCAGCTCTTCCAAGGGACAGCAGAAATCTATACTTACTGGGAACTTCATAAATATACGCATGTATGGGTGTGCAGGCACACAGAGATTCCTTCTGGAAGGATGTACTTCCGAATGCCAATAGTGGCCTCTCTGGGGATGGCCTTGGGGGTGCTCTTCAGTCTCAATGCTTTTCGGAATTGTCTGAAATTCCTTTTTTTTTTTTTTATAATGAGCAAGAATTTCCTTTATGATCAGGAAAAGAAAATAATAAAGCCATTTTCATCTTGAAAAGGAACTGAAGAAAGCCAGTGCACAGAAATAAAGGAGCGGGAGGAGTTCTTATTCTGTGCAGGATCCGTGTTCTCAGATCGCTCGGGGGATGGGATGCAACTAGCCAGCATCTGGGTCAGTCGCTAATGGGCCCTCTACTTGCGGGGGCATTCCGAATATTCATGTAACAAGGACTAACCAGACATCTCCTATGAATGAGGCCAGTCATTATAATCCTCTCTTGGCCCTCTCTGTGAGCGGCCCTCCTCTTTCTCAAGATCCCAGTGAAGTGCGGGCAGGAACCACAGAATAGACTTTACTATTTACACTATAAAAGAGGGACAAAGAGACCCACATGTGCAGCACTGGAGGAAAACGGAGAAGTGAGCGGTCCGTGAGTCAGCACTCGTTCAGAACCCTGGAGTTTCCCCGCCGCTAACTTACATGCCTGACCCTATGAGTCAGGATCATCTCGCCCGAGTTGTGAGTACGTGCTCTTCTGCCCTGCTCTTTGGGGGCCAGCTCCCGGCCTTCACGCATGCACACACCCGGGCTCCGGCCAACCTCCTCAGCCAGATAGCCTGGGAAGGGTGCGGGCATGCTTGGCTTATTCATTCATCCCCCGGAGGTGTGCACAACCCTCTTGAGTGCTGAGCTCAGCCTGGAAACTGCCGGAGATGAACCAAAAAAGAGAAGAAAAAATATTAGTACTTCCTTTCCCCTGAATGTCACAATAGTCTAGCTGTAGCTTAGAGCCTGTATTTTGTGAAGCAGGAGAAACAGACTCACACGTCTGGCGTTAGTGGTCTGTTATAATAATACGGTTATGGTGTATCCAGAGACTAGAATGCCATGCAGGTACTAGAAAGACTGAAGTAGATCTATGTAAAGTGACAGAAAATGGTTCAGTTTTAAGAGTAAGAGGGAGGGCGCCTGGGTGGCTCATTTGGTTAAGCGACTGCCTTCGGCTCAGGTCATGATCCTGGAGTCCCGGGATCGAGTCCCGCATCGGGCTCCCTGCTCGGCAGG
>NW_027733429.1:0-311 GCF_054177405.1 Leptonychotes weddellii | reverse complement strand
TCTGGTTCAAGGTACCCAAATGGAAGAAACCCTTTGATAAGTAAATCACATCCTTGTAATTCCTAAGACAGCTCTTGACTCCAATTTCATGTTGGACAAATTGAGTAAAAGGAATCCTTTTTAGTAAAGAATCTGGAAAAGTTGATTGTGTCAGATTTCAGGAAAGAAAAGAAAGAGAGCATTAAAAGAATGGTAGCTGATAGACTGGTTGGAAAAAAGGAGAGAATATTTACACAATTCCACAAGGAAATAAATCAATGACTTTTCTTGGAGGTGGCCCCAAACTTCTTTATTGATTAAAAATGATACAG
>NW_027733428.1:0-311 GCF_054177405.1 Leptonychotes weddellii | reverse complement strand
CGTAACCCTCCCCGCGCCTCCAGCGAAGCCACAGAGACAGCAATGATGTTGGGAAGTAGAGGCAGCGGAAGGAGGCCCGGCTGGCCTGGGTACAAGTCCAGCCGCCCCCCCCCCCCCCGCCCAGACTCACTGGGCAACCGGGCAGGTCCTGGGCCTCCCTCAGACTCAGTTTCCCTGGTGTGTGCGAGGCTGGCAGGCAGTCTCTCAGACCTAGTTCCCCTTTCAAGGCATCTCTGCGACATTTCGGATTCAGGTGCAAACACAAGAGGCCGCGGGGCTCCACCTGGCAGGTGGAAGGAAGCCCTCTCCCT
>NW_027733427.1:0-311 GCF_054177405.1 Leptonychotes weddellii | reverse complement strand
GGGGATGGGTGAAATAGGTGAAGGGGATTAAGAGTACTTATCTTGATGAGTCCTATATAGAATTGTTGAATCACTATATTGTACACCTGAAACTAATACAACACTCTGTTAAATATACCAGAAAAAACAAGGTAAAAAGGGTGATATTTTGCCATTTGTGACAACACGGATGAAGCTAGAGGGTATTATGCTACTGAAATTAGATAAATATATAATTTCACTTATTTGTGGAATCTAAAAAAAAACAAATGAACAACCAGCAAAAAACAGAAACAGACCTATGATAGCACAAACTCAGGGTTTCCAGAGCA
>NW_027733426.1:0-311 GCF_054177405.1 Leptonychotes weddellii | reverse complement strand
AAAAAACATCTCTTACATAGTTTTTGAACCATAAGAAAATAGTATAACTCCCGTGTACCCCTTCCCAAAAGAAAGAAACAGGTGTAAGCAGAAATATTCATTAGTATAATTGCTTCAATTTAGTGGCTCCCAAATTCACCAGACTATAAAAATCATTTCAGTTGTTTAAAATACACACACACACACACACACACACACACAATTCTTGAGACCCATCTCAGATTTAGGAAACTTCAGAGGAAGGTCCCCTGCCTTAGTCTGCTTAGGCTGCCATAACAAAATACCCCAGGCTGTGTGTCTTGAACAGAAAC
>NW_027733425.1:0-311 GCF_054177405.1 Leptonychotes weddellii | reverse complement strand
AAATGTTGGAGAGGTTGTGGAGAAAGGGGAACCCTCTTACACTGTTGGTGGGCATGCAAGTTGGACAGCCACTTTGGAAAATTTTTAAAAAATTAAAAATAGAGCCACCCTATGACCCAGCAATTGCACTCCTGGGTATTTACCCCAAAGGCACAGATGTAGTGAAAAGAAGGGCCATATGCACCCCAATGTTCATAGCAGCAATGTCCACAATAGCCAAACTGTGGAAAGAGGTGAGATGCCCATCAACAGATGAATTGATAAAGAAGATGGGGTCTATATATACAATGGAATATTACTCAGCCATCAGA
>NW_027733424.1:0-311 GCF_054177405.1 Leptonychotes weddellii | reverse complement strand
TATATATATATACACACATATATATTTGACAGAGAGAGAGAAGAAACTCCAGAAAATATTGGAAGTAAAGCTGTGACTTCAGTGAAAACGAAGAGCTGGCGATATTAAGAAAAGAGAGACATCAACATCAGCGCAGCCATCACGAGGGGAGAGAGGACAAGCAAAAGCTGGAGGACAGCACTCTTGCAGCTTGGGCAGGTTGGCCCTTTGTGGGGGAGAAGTGACCGTTACTATAATTCTGCTTTACCCCATAGGCTGGCATAGCAGTAACACCATTTAAAAATATTAGGCTTCTCGCCAAACACACCCCC
>NW_027733423.1:0-311 GCF_054177405.1 Leptonychotes weddellii | reverse complement strand
TGGACATAAAATGGATGGGCTAATTGGATAATGTTATCAGAAATATTACATGAATGAAAATTATGACTGCTATCTTTTTTTTGTTTGTTTTGTTTTAAAAAAATTATTTACTTAATTCCAGTATAATTAACATAGAGTGTTTTTTTGTTGTGTTTTTTTCCCTTTGCTTAAGCTGGTTTCTTTTTTTTATTATTATTATGTTATGTTAGTCACCATACAGTACTTCATTAGTTTTTTTTTTAATTTTTTTATTGTTAATCCCCATACATTATATCATTAGTTTTAGATGTAGTGTTCCATGATTCATTGTT
>NW_027733422.1:0-311 GCF_054177405.1 Leptonychotes weddellii | reverse complement strand
TGGCTTAGGCCACACTGTTTGTAGTACTTCCTTACACCAGCCCTAGCAAACTAATACGGGGCTCTATGGGACTTCTGGGGAATGGTCATAAAAAGGCAGTATATTTGTTTAGCTCTCTTGGGATGTGGTCTTTGGAGCCCTGAGCTGCCATGTAAGAGGTCCCAGTGCCCTGGGGCCGCCATGTTGGGAAGAAGCCAGACCACATGGAGAGGAGATGTTGGTGTTCTAGGCCAACAGCCCCAGCTGAGGTTCTGTTCATTGCCAGCATCAAACACCAGATAGCGAATGAATAAGCCTCGGAGACAACTCCA
>NW_027733421.1:0-311 GCF_054177405.1 Leptonychotes weddellii | reverse complement strand
AAAAAAAAAAATTAAAATAAAATTTAAAAAAGGGAAACAAAAAAATTTAGTTTTATCCTTTTCCTTGAGAATAATTCCCAATTGTCCCAACAATGGAACTTTCCATTTTCCACTCTGGCTGTCATCATTTTTCTAGAAATCTACTGCAATTTTACTAGGTACTCTCATGGTGAGATATCCTGTCATTATCAAAAATTTGTTGATGGGATTTCTGCTGATAAGGTGAAAATAAGGGACAATAAATATATATTGTAACCCTTTGGCATCTTTTTACCATCATAACACTCATTCTTAAGAGGCAGTGAAGCAAA
>NW_027733420.1:0-311 GCF_054177405.1 Leptonychotes weddellii | reverse complement strand
GTCTTCAATTTTCTGCTCTAAACATCTCTATTTGGGTATCTCTTGCATTTCCAGCTGGACAATCCAAGTTTGAATTTATTTCCTTCCCCAAAACCTTCCTTTTCCTTCTAGAGTCTGTATTTTAGCTAATCCAGTCATCCAGACTAGTGATCTCAGAGTTATTGTTGACTTCCCCCTCTCCCTCTCCTCCTGCCTACCTTCATCCCGCCAATCGTTAAATCATATTGATGTTGTTTGACTTTTTTAACTTTAAAACTTTATAGTGGATAGATAATATACTCATACTGTTGAAATTCTTTTTTTTTTTTTTT
>NW_027733419.1:0-4897 GCF_054177405.1 Leptonychotes weddellii | reverse complement strand
ACAGAAGTGATTTTTTTTTTTTTACACAGAAATGGGATTATACTATCCATACTAATCTGGAAAACTATTTTTTCCCATTTCCCAATTTATCACAGTCGTTTTCCCATGTCAACACTTACAAAGCTAACTTAATATTTTAAATGGAAGCATAACATTTCCTATGGCCATTCTGATTATTCCTTTTCTAAAAAATAATTTCATTACAGGTCTACAATATCTTATTTGCAATTCCAAAATTAATTTTTTTCTCACTCAAATGGGAAATCTAACCTGAGGCAATATGATATTATGTATTATCTTTCTTTAAACTACTTAATTTGAATATTCATACATTTTGCTGAAAAAATATGAATGTGCTTGATTATGAGGTGCTGCTCCTGGACTCCTAGTGGTATTAATAATATATGAGGGGGCGCCTGGGTGGCTCAGTTGGTTAAGCGACTGCCTTCGTCTCAGGTCATGATCCTGGAGTCCCGGGATTAAGTCCCACATCAGGCTCCCTGCTCGGCAGGGAGTCTGCTTCTCCCTCTGACCCTCGCCCCTCTCATTCTCTCTCTGTCATTCTCTCTCTCTCAAAAATAATAAAAAAAAAATAATAATATATGAGATATGCTTTATATTATTGCTTTAAGAATACCAAAACATCAGAATTTTTAAGTGTATCTGGCCCCAAGGATTTTGGTTAATGGTTTGTAGATCTGTATAAAGAATGCTACAATAAATATCTTTTTACCTATCTAATTAAAGACCGGGATTTTAGTTTTTATACTCTAGATTTCTAGAAGTGAAATTACTGGATCATAGATTATGCATTTCTTCAATTCTTTAATGCCCTAAATTGCTTTCAGAAATCTTGTAATCCACATTTTTAACAAATATGTGCTTATATGTTTCTATTTCTCATGGTCTCACCAGCAAAATATTTAGACAAACTTTTAATATAATAACTACACCGACTATCTTAATTTCTATACTGATATTTCTCAGACTAAATCTGCCATACTAGGATTACGATTCACAAAATTTCATAAACAATCCTGATACCCAGCAGACGATTTCGAAGAGTGGCTCAGGATGTGTAAAGCATAAATGTCACTTGTAGTAATTATATTACAAAGAGCTTTCTTCTAATCATTTCCAACATTTACTTGTTACCTCACTTCATTTACCTTTATTTCCTGGATTACCATCCTTTTGATGCTATTGTCTGTTAACTGTACAATTAACAATAACTCACGTTAGTCTGTTCTCTTTTCCCTCATACTTCTCTCTTTTCAGTTTCATTGGAGATTACTCTTCTAAGTGCACTTTAACTTTAGATATTCCCTTTTTGCTTCCTCAATGTTTTACCTCTTGGAGCATTTCCTTTTCTTTTCTTTTCTTTTTTTTTTTACAAGATTTTATTTATTTATTTGACAGAGAGAGACACAGCAAGAGAGGAAAAACAAACAGAGGGAGTGGGAGAGGGAGAAAGAAGCAGGCTTCCCGCTGAGCGGGGAGCCCAATGCGGGGCTGGATCCCAGGACCCTGGGATCATGACCTGAGCTGAAGGCAGAAGCTTAACGACTGAGCCGCCTAGGTGCCCCTCTGTGAGCATTTTCACCTACTATGGTATTGAGCTAATAATCCCACATTTATTTCTCCACACTAAAATATTTCCCTGGTTTCACACACATACTGGTACCGACTGTGAAGTATAATATGTGTGCTATATACTCTACTGGAATATCCCATATGCATTTCATACCCCACTTTTTCCTCAGCATCTGCCTTCTCAAAATGCTTTTTTTACATCTTATATACCACAGTAGCTAGCAATGCCTGGCATTTAACAGAGTCAAGAAATATTTTATAAATACCTGAATACAAAACAATAGTGCTTTAAATAAAAATATTTTCATAGTCATTATCTAACACCCAGAATATCCAACACTCACAATAATTTTTTGATAAGGGCAGGATAATTTCAAAGAAGTTAAGCAGCTTTAAAAAGGGCGTAAGGCAGAATCAGGAATAAAATCAAGTTTTCCGGTTTTAAATCAGTATCTCTATTTCATCATGGAGATTTTAACTGATGAGCCCTTATTTTATTCACTTTTATAAAGTATATATTGATATTTTTGTACTGTAGCTTAAACATATTGTAAAAAATATAAAATCATGCTGAACACTAAATAGATTAGAGAATTGAGAGTGGACAATGAATGTGAAACTCCTAAAATTATTATATTACGATGTATACACAGATAAATGTATGGGTGTAAGCATGTTTCTAAATTACTTTTTTTTTTTTTTTTACTTACAAGCATTTTCACTGGAAATCAAAGACAATGGCACAGACCTCTGAGCCAGAACAAGATGCCTTTAGTGTTGGTCTGCCCATGTAGTGTCCAGTGATAATGTGGACAGAAGTAGATGGTTTTGATTTTTCCAAGAGAATATATTTTATTGTATGCGGCATGAGATTACAAAGAAATATTGCCTGATTTCATGACTAGTACACATGAATCACAATCACTTCTTTGAATTCTTTCAAAGAGGTCAAAATCAATCCAAGGATACAACCTTTTCCTATTTCATAATATTGCTGAAAGTGTGTGAGCAGCAGATATGACTGTGCCTCTTTCTACATGTGGGAACATTGCAGCATATCCATTATCCAGTTTTTCCTTCCTGCTTCTGCCCTATGTTGGCAGAATAGTATTTTCCCACACTGGTTTTCTTCAGATGACTCAGTAAATCCTTCAGCTCTGAGTAAAGCTCTCTGCACACCACCCCTTCCCAGGGTGTACAGAATGCACGCCCGTGGAGCATACATGTCAGGATTTGATCAAGAAGCTGAATATGGCTCGGTGCCTGGTTTGCATTTTATGGTCACAAAAAACACTGGGCGAAACCATCATTCTGCAGATCTTTTACTTGCTTGGAGCATCATGCCACTGCTGAGAACACCGGGGTTCCAGAGAACTCTCTGGCCTTTTGAATTGACTTCCTCTGTGCTTCATCCAGACCATCATTTCTCAGTGCATTTTTTAAAAGATATATTGCTTATTAACAACCTTTTTAAAAAGCAGGAAATTATAAAGACCCATAATCTCTTCTGCAAATCTAACATGAAATTTTTGGAGATAAAAACCTAACCTGACTAGACATGAGGTTATTCATAATCTTTATTTATCCTGTTTAGTGTGACTATGCATTCAGCTCCCTGCAGAAATATTAATTTGTTTGATTATTGGGTGCCACCTAAGACATAATTCATTGGAAGTGCTATAATAATATACAGTATGTGTATCATATTACCTTTCCAAAATTAAAAAAAAAAACAAACTGAATTTCAAATCACATCTAGTTCCAAGGGTTTGAAGTAAGAGAGTGTGGACCTATAAATATATACTAACTTACATCTATGCACTAGCCTGGAAAGATTACTGTGATATACTAGGTCTTAAAAAAGTTTTTGAAGAATGGCATAATTCCATTAAAAACAAATACATATATATTTGTGTGCGTGGGATGTATGGTTACATATAAGTATAAATATAAAGATGACTAGAAGCTTATGGTATTCTAGTGTATATTCTATTTTATATTGTTTCATACAAGTCAATGTCTTCATACACAAGTACATAAATTTTCCTTGAATAGTTGGATTAGGTGGGGTTAGGGCACATGAGGGAGGAGGCAGTTGTATCATATTGTTTTACTACAAATATAATTATTTCTAATTCTGCTACTATTAGCAAAAACATGTGTTAAGTACTTACTATACGGCAGATATTGAAATAAGCATTTGCATTAATCATTTAATATTTAATAAAATTCTTTGGAATAGGTAATATTATTTACATTTATTACATTTATTTAATTTAATACACTTTCTACTCTGAGTTTTTATTTTTTTATTTTATTTTTAAAGATTTTATTTATTTGACAGAGAGAGACACAGCAAGAGAGGGAACACAGCAGGGGGAGTGGGAGAGGGAGAAGCAGGCTTCCCGCCAAGCAGGGAGCCCGATGCGGGGCTCGATCCCAGGACCCTGGGATCATGACCTGAGCCGAAGACAGAGGCTTAACGACTGAGCCACGCAGGCGCCCCTCTACTCTGAGTTTTTAAAAGGTTACCAAAAAGCATAAGACCTAAAAAATGGCAAAAATTTCCATTTTGCCTACATAAAATTATAAAATTTGTTAATTATTTTAAGCTATATTAAAAAGAGATTCAATTTTTTACATGTAATAAATTGTCTTTAGTATATTTATTAAAAAATATCCATAAGTAAGAGTAATAAGTAGTAATGTTTAGCAACCAGCCTGTAGGATGTGGGGTGGGGGAACAGAAGGAAAGGGAAGTCTGATATATTGCATTTGTCCCTTTATATAATATAAATACTCCCATCATTGTCAATTTCAAGCTATCCCACATGACACCATTGAAGATGGGGTTGCAATGAGATATATGTGATTGCTCTTGGGATCCAGTGTAGGCTGGCTCTAGTGACCCTTGGAAGGATAACTCAATAACCCCAGAGATGATGAAATTCATTTTAAAACAGAAATATAAATGCCTATGCTAAAATGTTTTAGATGTGCTCATTAAAAAGGAAAGAAAAATGCAAGTAAAACAAAACAAAGCAAACAGGTACAAACAAGATTATTTTAATTAAGTTCATTACATTTTTAATATACAAATATAATTTTTAGCCCAGAGTTTTTTAAAGACAAATAAGTAGCTATAATTATTGAATATAATTGCATCTATCTGAACGGTCAACATAATTAACCATGCTCATGAGTTTTAAGAAGTGGGTTTTTTTTGAGGTAGCGCAATACACTTCAAGTCACAGTATTCAAGGAGTGAGCACATGGAGACCATGTCATTTCTTTTTTTTTTTTT
>NW_027733418.1:0-311 GCF_054177405.1 Leptonychotes weddellii | reverse complement strand
CTCCCAACAAAGGGCCATGGGCCCCAGTTCCCATGGGCTTTGCTTTGGAGCTTTGTATGACTGATTCTGCAGTGAAAGGCTTTATGAAACAAAGGTCATATGCTGGTGGATCCACTGGAGCATTTTGTTTGGCCTGTGTAGTGTCTATGAAATATTAAACCTCATGAGATTTCACAAAAAGTTGAATGTGTTAGCTTTTTGGGGGGATATTGGGGATCTCACAATATGTCAATGGCCACCTTCCCATTTATCAGCGCTTGGTGGACACTGAGCAGTGGCAGCCACTTCCTTGACTATAGTTTCTGTTTGCC
>NW_027733417.1:0-311 GCF_054177405.1 Leptonychotes weddellii | reverse complement strand
AGCAAGTGTGGGCACCAGGCAGGTCGTGACTTCGGCCCCTTTGCGTGCTGGGGGACCTGGGCAAGTTGTATAAGCGCTCAGAGCCTCTGTGTTCTTATCTTGAAAACGGGGGTGGACAGCACTTCTTGGGAGGACTGGAAGGGCCGGCGTGCTTAGAGGGGAGGCTCAGAACAGACCTGAGGGGTCCAGCTGTCGTGGGAGGGGGGGGCCTGCGGCTGCCTAACCCCCTCCCTCCAGGCCCATGAGGACTCGGAGAAGCTTCGGGAGATCGTGCTGCCCATGGAGCAGGAGATTGAGGAGCTGAAGGCAAA
>NW_027733416.1:0-311 GCF_054177405.1 Leptonychotes weddellii | reverse complement strand
CCAGGCGCTGCTTTCCCAGCCTCCCTTGCAGCCAGCCCCCCTCACGTGATCCGGGCCCGCCAATCAGAAGCCTCCCGTGAGCCTCTGCGCAGGAGGGGCCCCGCAAGCGCCCGGGCCCCGCAGGCCACACTGTCCCTGGGGAGCGGGGACGGAGCGGCAGCTCGGGGTCTGGTTGAGTGGCCGTCCAAGGCACTGAGCCCGCGTCTGTGCCCCCGCCGGGCCCCAGAGCTTCCGAACGTCTACACCCGCCGCCCGGGGTCGGCCTCCCCCGCAGCGTTTTGGAAATGCGCGGCTTCACGCCCGCCCAGCCC
>NW_027733415.1:0-311 GCF_054177405.1 Leptonychotes weddellii | reverse complement strand
ACTAGGCCCAACCCTCACTCAAAGGAGAGAGTTGCATAAGGGCATTAAAACCAGGAGGCAGGGATCATGAGGAGCCATTTAGAAGCTGCCTGAATACAAGGGTGCGAAGGAACAGAACACAGATACGCATAACAGTTCCAGTATTCCTACACTGATATACAGCATAAATGCTATCCACCTATGCACCTGGCTGGTGTTCTCTGTCTTGCCATATGCATCCTTGTAATAAATATGTATTGGAAGCCTCTGATGGGCCAGACACTGTCCTGGGTGCTGAGGAAATTATATCAGATGACAAGGTAAAAGAACAA
>NW_027733414.1:0-311 GCF_054177405.1 Leptonychotes weddellii | reverse complement strand
AAAGAAACAAACAAAAAACCCCACAAGATGCCATTTCCCACCCACTAGGATGGCTATAATAAAAACAACAGATAATGACAAACACTGGCAAAAATCACGAAAAATGAGAACCTTCAAACACTGCTGATGAAAATGTAAAATGGTGCAGCCATGCTGCAAAAACAGTGTGGCAGTTCCTCAAAGGGTTAAAAAAAAAAAAAGGTTAAAGAGAGTTACCATATGACCCAGGATTCTATTTGTAAGTATATACCCAAGAGAAATGAAAACATGTTCACACAAAAACTTGTACATGTGTGTGTACAATAGCATTA
>NW_027733413.1:0-311 GCF_054177405.1 Leptonychotes weddellii | reverse complement strand
CCCCTCCAGGGACACGCGGAGCAAGGACGCGCGGCCAGAAGGCCTGCCCACCTGTGGCATGGAGACGACAGCAGTGCCGCCCCTCAGGACACGGCTGAAGCCTCAGACTCAGATCGCCTGGACCTCAGGCCCGTGATGTGCCAGCGACCCTCTGATGGGCACAGCGGAAGGGCCAAGGGAGGAAGGAGCCGCACACATCCCTGCATCGTCTGTCTGACCATCAGGACAGGCCCACACCGGGCGAGACTGCCTCCATCATGCCAACAGGGAAACAGAGTCAGAGGAGGTGCCAGACTTGCCTGGGGCACCTG
>NW_027733412.1:0-311 GCF_054177405.1 Leptonychotes weddellii | reverse complement strand
ACCTTACCCCCAGAGAATGCAAAGTCCAATGGGACAGAGGTAGAGATGAATAATTACACAGAAAGTGTAATTGCATCTAAAGGAGGTGCCAAAGAAGAGAGACATAGGGTGCTATGTCAACATATCACTGGGGAAGGGGTTTAATCTAGACTGGAGGTCAGTGTGCTTGTACTCTGATCTGAAGATAGCTTCCCATGTCTGAATCAGTAGGATTTATCAGCCCCTCCAAAGAGGGGGACACAGTGCATGCGGAGGTCCTACGGCAGGAGGATGCCAGAGACATTCAGTGCTGAATGAAGGCCAGAATGGAT
>NW_027733411.1:0-311 GCF_054177405.1 Leptonychotes weddellii | reverse complement strand
GATGGTGTAGAGGATGAACATATAGGAGAAAAAAATGACCAGCAGTGGAAGAACCAGGAATGCCATATTTGATATCACCATGGTGATAATATTGAGGGATATGTCAGCACAAGCTAGCTTAAGGACAGCTAATATTTCACACAAG
Source organism: Leptonychotes weddellii (assembly GCF_054177405.1). NCBI lineage: Eukaryota > Metazoa > Chordata > Mammalia > Carnivora > Phocidae > Leptonychotes > Leptonychotes weddellii. Next base: position 166 of record NW_027733411.1, on the reverse strand, counting down.
AAATGGTTGATAATATTATTCCCACAGAAAGGCAATCGCATGGCAAGAGATGTTTGCACAATTGAGTTGATTCCACCAGAGAGCCATGACACAGAAGCCATCAGTACATACACCACCTTGCTCATGATGACAGGGTATCTCAGAGGGTTACAGATGGCTACATAGC
>NW_027733410.1:0-311 GCF_054177405.1 Leptonychotes weddellii | reverse complement strand
TTGTTATTTAGCCTTCTAATTTCTGTATAAGTCTAATTACATGAAATAGAAGTTGGGGTTTTGATTTTTTACTTTGCTTTTCTGTTTGGAGTGTCATTGTAACTACTGTATTGTAAATGATGGAAAATAATTGCATATGTTATTTTGGGGTGTGTTATTTGCATCAGTATTTTATCTCTATTAATGTTTGTGCTCATCACTGCATATAAAAAACTTGGATGTATCAATGTAACTTAATTTTTTATTTTCATACTGGCATTGTAGACACTTGAGAAAGCTGTATCTTGCAGGCTTGACTTAACTTTTTTTCC
>NW_027733409.1:0-311 GCF_054177405.1 Leptonychotes weddellii | reverse complement strand
CTATGTTGAAAATAATTAACCAAATTTTTAAAAAGGATCCACATTGTAACATTTAAAAAAACTTTTGTAATCTAGCTCACCTTGCAGTTTGTATCATGTTCCAACAATGATATTTGTTCAATAGGTACTATGATGATAAAAATTTTTAGATGTAGTCATGTGTCATAAGCTTGTTCTACATTCCTATTGTTTTTTTTTTCTTTTTTTTCTTTTTTTATTCTTATGTTAATCCCCATACATTACATCACCTGTTCCAGATGAAGTATTCCATGATTCATTGTTCGTGCACAACACCCAGTGCTCCATGCAGA
>NW_027733408.1:0-4897 GCF_054177405.1 Leptonychotes weddellii | reverse complement strand
TTCTTATGTTAATCCCCATACATTACATCATTAGTTCTAGATGAAGTGTTCCATGATTCATTGTTCGTGCACAACACCCAGTGCTCCATGCAGAACGTGCCCTCCTCAATACCCACCACCAGGCCAACCCATCCTCCCACCCCCCTCCCCTCTAGAACCCTCAGTTTGTTTTTCAGAGTCCATCGTCTCTCATGGTTCACTGATGACGTCTTTAATGATGCTTCCCTGGGACAAGAACCCTGGGACCATAGATTTTCCCATTAGTCCTTGAAACATGTCACTTCACTGCTCCCGGCTCACTTGGGTTCCGATGAGAAAGCCCTTGTAATTCCCTCCTCTGTGTCTCTGTACTGTTGAACTTGTCTGGGCATCCACAGCCTCCAAACACTCTGCCCTCTGCTCCCGGCCCTCATTCAGCCACTAGCACTTCGTTAGGAATTTGAGCTGAGTTTTCCCTACCAGGCTGTATAGTATCCCCCATCCTCTCTCCTGCTCCATCCCAGGTGAGCCAGCACTCACATGGTCTCCCCTCCAAGAGGCCCATCTTTTCTCAACATTCCAGACTACTCGGTGGCCCCGTTGACCTCGAATTTCCTACGGGCTCAAGAGAAGTTAAGATTTTGTAGTTAGTTCGGCTTCTTCTTATTCTCGGATGTGACGTTCTTCCCAGCGTTCTACATCCTAGGCACTGTGATCCCCCTGGCCATTTTTTTTTTTTTTTAATTCGAAAATGCAGAATGGGGAAACGGACCATTTGCTTGCCGACTTGCAGAGGCAGGGACCGAGGAATATCAGCCAGAGTCCAGAGAGGACGGGAAAAGAGCATGACTTGAAGAGTACACTTGAGGGGCTTAGGGGAATTTTATGCTTTTTTCACTTCTGCCTAACGAGATGGGCTTTTGAAGAAGAGAATAATGAGAGGCTTAGTCATCTTTAACAGGACCATGCTCTGTCCCCATGTGCTCTGTTCCAGGAGACTGTTGTCTTTATTTCTTTACCTGGAGCCAAAGGATCCTTTTGGCTTCTGTGTCTTATTTTTGAAACAAGCTCCTAAAGAACAAGGACCTTCTTTTTCAGAGAGTTGGATGTCACAGCCCGTGGGCTGGTCCCCTCCTTCGAGGCCACAGAGGTCCTTGTCCTCTAACAGCTAGCCATGTCACATCACTGCCTTTTTCAAAACACTTTGGATTCCCCATGGCCCACCATGTACGTTACCAACCACTGTGTTTGGCATAGGAGACAGTGCCCAACGTGACCCACCCACATCCTCAGCCCAGCTGCCCACGTGTGCCCCGTGTCTAGCCGTGCTCACTCTTTCTCATGGTACTCCAGGGTTTTATAACACCGGGCCTTACTCCATCTTCCCAATGGAGAAGACCTTTTGCAAGGCCCTTCCCTCTTCAGACATCTGCCCTTTCTTCCAGAACTAGTGCAGGTACCTCCTGACTGCAGCCTTCTGTGCTTTCCTCGGGCAGATTCGGCTGCTGTCCTGGGCGTCCACTGCTCCAGAGAGCGATGTGCCTGTTTCGGTTACATGAGTATCTCCCCAAGATCATGACTTCTGGAAGGCAGGCCATTTGGCAAGCGTATAGCTGGTCAATAACAGAAAGACAAAATGGTGGTCCCTGTAACAGACAAAGAGAAATTTAGCCTCCAAATGAGTGAACAATCCATATGGGAGGGGATGCTTTTTTTTTTTTTTTTTTCCATATGGAGGATAAATGGTCTTGAAACATAGTGGTACCTAATGGGAGAGGGGGTCTCTCAATGAAACCTTGCCTGGATCTCAAACCCTGAGTAACTGAGAAACAAACCAGAGAAAGCTCTCATTAACTATTTACCTGGGGATTCCTGGGAAAGCCTCACCCGTGGAATGAGATGATCCAGTCCACTTTTCTGCCAATGCCTTAAAGAATTCTCCAGCAGAAAATGAGAAATAGCCCCAGTTCTTTTTCTTTGTAATGCCACTATTAGCTTCCAGAAACATTCATCACACTTCCCTGTTCTCAATGCCGTAATGGCCTGTGAATCATGAGTGGCAGCTAAGAGTTTCTTTCTCATCTCTTCTCCCTACTGGGCCTCCTACCATTTGCTTTGCTGTCTTCCACGACGGCCTTGGAACAGTGCCTACTGCGCCCCCACAGAACGTGCAGACGGAAGCTATGAATTCCACAACCATCCAATTCCTCTGGAACCCTCCACCTCAGCAGTTCATCAACGGCATCAACCAGGGATACAAGGTACACAGACTTAGTTCAGAGTCCTGGGTGGCTATCCTGGTCTGTCATGGTCTTGTGACCAATGAGAAGGCTGCCCACTCCTCATTTCATGGAGAACCCATTGTATCAAGTTACTGAGTGTATTGGCTTTGGTGGTGGGGGTGGGGGTCACCATTTATCCAAGGTCTTATCTGCTCTACTGGTTCAGAAACTCACATTATTAGTTTTCAAGTGGGTGGTTCATATGTAACAGAGCAATTTCTTTTGAGAAAAGCCATCCATTTAAAAATTAGCAGTGGAAAACCTATCTCCGTTGATTGGAATCAGCATTTGTACAAACCACATCTTCCTGGAGAGGAGTCCTCTCAGAAGAGCCCAGCCTTAGAACAAAGGGCGCTAGATCAAGGGAATGATATTTCTATCAAGTAAAGATATTTACTCCCTTCCCATCTCAACTTCAAGGAGAGTTCTGTTCATAGAACCAAGACCATTGAATTCAGGGCACCTACCTGGCCTGAATTAGAGACACAGATTCCCACTATGCAACTGCCCTCTGTTCTTAGCTACCAGGATATGTGAGCTTCACAGATGTATTTGGATGCAATTTCCAAAAGTGTAGTCCATCCTGCTTTCTAGATCAGTGTCTGGTTGGACTTGGGGTCCCACCTTGATTTTGCCTACAGCATAGTCACTAATGTCCTGCAATAGCAGGTAAACTCAGGGGAGATCTTAATGGAGAAAGGACTCCATGTGGTCTGCTTGAATTCTTGGTAATTTCAGATTCCAAGAGTATTATTTCCTTAGACACTTGGTTCACTTTTTTTTTTCCCATTTGGATTCAACTTACAGAAACCCTTTTTTGTTTTCACTAGAAAGGCAGATGCAGCTAGAAATTCGCCCTGCCTTTTCTTTTCCTTTTAGACTCCCCAGAGGAATCTACACTCAGAAGCTTTTTTGAAAGAAAATCATATTGATCAACCAAGATGATTTTGCCTCCTTGACTTTCCCGTCAAATCTTATTGGCAAGACCAGAGCATTCATTCGATGGCTCAGTGTCGGTTTGATCTATATAAAAATACGCTTTGTGTCCCACAGCATATCAACCTTCAAACCTAATTAACCCTGGAAATATTTGGTGTCAAAGGAATTAAAAGTCACACTCATACATAATGTTGCCCTAACATTAAAACAGCTGCCCTTGGAAAGTGTATATGTACTATATTTCTTTAAAATTGTAATCGACCTCCTAAAATTCTTTTCAGAAAACTAGTGTGACATAAATTGTAAATAATTAAGGTTCCTTCCCATGGAATCAGAGGCTTCTCTTTGTGGCAGAGTAGGTGCTAGCTAAAAAATAATCTGTGTTCATGTTTCGTTGATATTTGCATTTGTGTTTTATTATACTGATTGAGTCAAATAAAGATGGTGTTGTGTTTATTGCTTAGTGTTAAAAAACATTACGCTCTGCAACATCTTTAGGTGAGGAGAAAGTGAAGTTTTGAGGAGTGTCTGTTATTCCAACATGGGTCAGAGTAGATATTTATATATACATGTATAAAATATATATACATGTACATACTTGTGTTCAATTATCTGTGAGATATACTTTCAACTCCATATTTTTAAGTGGGATCATAAAATGTAGGATTTATGGAGTTTCTTAATCACGACTTTGCTTTCTTTGAAGATATATTAATCACAAAATAAAAATCCTGATACAGACTCAAGAGTGAAGGTGTGCAGTTAAAAAGGATCTCTTTCTCAACCTGTCCCATCGCAGCTCCTCGCGTGGCCAGCTGAGGTCCCTGAGGCCACCACTATGGTCACCATTGCGCCAGATTTCCACGGAGTCCACCACGGGTATATAACGAACCTGCAGAAGTTCACTGCTTACTTCACCTCAGTTCTGTGTTTCACCACTCCGGGGGATGGGCCTCCAAGCACGCCTCAGCTCGTATGGACTCACGAAGACAGTGAGTACTCCTCCACCATGTGTCTTCTCAACAGTCACAAGTCAGGTGTCAGGGAGGTCCAGACCACCGTCATATCCCGTGCTGGGTGGGGGCCTAGGAGGGTCATCAGGAATGTCCGTGTCTTCAGAGTGTTTGCAGTCTGCGCACCCTGGGGAGATAAGTCAGTGGGAAGTATTGGTAATGAGCAGCGGAAGGTGGTCCCTGGAACTGGAAGCCAGGCTAGCGGAAAGAGTTCAGAGGGCCAGAGAAACAGTCTGGTCTTAGCCATGTGGTCCACCTGTGGTCTTGCTGGACTTCTCTTCCCCCACATTTCAACTTCCAGTCCCCTTACCTTCTTCTTTTTTTTTTTTTGTTCCAGTATTCTTTTTTTTTTAATTTAAATTCAGTTAATTAATATATAATGTATTATTGGTTGCAGAGGTAGAGGTTAGTGATTCATCAGTCTTATATAACACCCAGTGCTCATGACATCACATGCCCTCCTTAATGTCCATCACCCAGTTACCCCATCCCCCACCCCTTCCCCTCAGCAACTCTCTTGATCATATGATCAAGAGTCTCTTACGATTTGTCTCCCTCTCTGATTCCATCTTGTTTTATTTTTCCCCTCCCTTCCCCTATGCTCCTCTGTTTTGTTTCTTAAATTCCACATATGAGTGAGATCATATTGATAATTGTCTTTCTCTGATCTGACTTATTTCGCTC
>NW_027733407.1:0-311 GCF_054177405.1 Leptonychotes weddellii | reverse complement strand
CTCAAAAAATAGTAACATTTTAAAATTCTTTGATGGTTTCCCATCATCCAAAACCCAAACAGTGGCTCAGGTTCTTTATAATATGTCTCACTATACTCCTATACCTTCAGTGTCCCCTAGAGAAGCTGTGTCCCAACCACAACCATCCACATTCTGGTACATAAATATTCATTCAGCAACTGTCTCTTGAGTGTTGTGTGTGTGCTAAGCAATGTTTTAGGAGCTGGGGTCATGACAGCAAACAGATATCCTTGCTTTTTTTTTTTTTTAATTTTATTATGTTATGTTAGTCACCATACAATACATCATTA
>NW_027733406.1:0-311 GCF_054177405.1 Leptonychotes weddellii | reverse complement strand
TCAGAAAGAAGCACGGAGTCCCCCCAGCTCTGGGGGCTGGAAGGCCCGCGTCTGGGCGCCAGCAGATTCTATGTTCTGTGAGGACCCTTCCGGGTTCACAGACAGTGTCTTCTCCTGTGTCCTCCTGTGGGGAAGGGGCGAGGGGGCTCTTGCGGTGTCCCATCATGGGGGCTCCACTCTCATGGCCTCATCACCCCCCTGGCCTCATCACCCCCCAAAGACCCCCACCTCCTCATATCATCACCTCGGGGTTCAGTTTCAACATAGGAATTTGGGGGGAACACAAAGACTCGTCTACAACATTGAAACCC
>NW_027733405.1:0-311 GCF_054177405.1 Leptonychotes weddellii | reverse complement strand
GGCCCTTTCATTCTCCGCAGGCCCCCTGCCCCACCCTTGTCTCAGGGTCATGTGACCTGCTTGGGGCCAATGGGAGATAGACATGTGACACAAACAGAGGCTTCAGAGGTGTTTGTGTGATTGAATATCTCACCAGGAAAAGGACGTGCCTCAACTAGCTTGCTAGAGGATAAGGTTTGTGAAGCCCAGCCCCAGCCACCTCGATCTTTCCAGACAAGGCTTTCCACCTTCAGCGGAGGCACAGACTGACCTATAGCCAGCGGCCGATGAATGAGTGAACCCAGTTAAGACCCTACATTAAACAATTTTAG
>NW_027733404.1:0-311 GCF_054177405.1 Leptonychotes weddellii | reverse complement strand
TTTTGTTCTTTTAAGGCTGTGAGACTGTGGGTTCAGGATGAAACACCTCACAGCTTCTCCTGTATTCTAAGAGAGTAGAGGCAACAGGCCAGTCTAGGGCTCCACGACAGGCAGAAAGGGTCTGAGTGTCCTGGGGGATACAGGAACTCATGTCTGAAGAGGAGAAAACCCATTAAGTCCGTCTTGGTTTCTAGAACCTTTCCTACCACAGGCCGCTGCCTTTGACAGCACATGGGGGCCTGTTTATCTACAGAGGAACCTCTCTCCCCGCCTGTCACTGCGTTACCAGTGCTCTGGCCCAGTTAGACAGC
>NW_027733403.1:0-311 GCF_054177405.1 Leptonychotes weddellii | reverse complement strand
ATGTTAGATAGATTATAAAATGTTGATGAAGTCAAAATGTTTACACTGAAAGGAAAAGAGTTCTTAAAATTAAGCAAGAACTTGAAAGGACACAATGAAGAGCTTTAAAATAAATTATAATAAACTTTTATTTTAATTTCAATTATCCTCTTGGGGAAAACTGTACTTATTCTACACATTTATGTAAGCTTGTAAATAAACATTATTCTTTTCTTAATCATTTTGGTACATTTCTATATAGTAGAATTCAGGTTTAGCTTCATATATCTAACATTCACTTCTTCACTTGTGGTTTTTGTTTGTTTATCTTT
>NW_027733402.1:0-311 GCF_054177405.1 Leptonychotes weddellii | reverse complement strand
GGGATGCCTTTCAGTCGGCTGGTACTTTTTCCCTTCTTTGGCGCTTTCTTTTCGTTTCGTGCATTTGTTAGGGCTTTGGTTTTCGAGGCAGTTTTGCCTCGTATTGTTTCATGCCCAGGAGGCTTTTTGTAGGCCTAGTACATTTTTAAGAATTTGATGTTTTAATACCAACCAGGCAGCATTAGAAAGAAGTTTAAAAAAAAAAAAAAAACCAACTTTTTTTTTTTAAATTTTATTATGTTATGTTAGTCACCATACAATACATCATTAGTTTTTGATGTGGTGATCCACGATCCATTGTTTTCATAGAA
>NW_027733401.1:0-311 GCF_054177405.1 Leptonychotes weddellii | reverse complement strand
GTGTTGCTAGCATATAGAAATGCAGTTGCTATTTTAATATTGATCTTGTGTCCTCTGTCCCGTGCCAGATACACTTACGGGTCTAGTGCCTTTTTGTCTGTGTGTATTTCGTGGGATTTTCTCCATATAGGATCATCGGTGAATAAAGATAGTTTTATTTCTGCCTTTCCAATCAGAATGTTTTTATTTGGGGGGGGGGATGAGGAGCTTATTCCACAGCTCATTCCTCTATAATGTTGAATAGAAAGGGCAAAAGTGCACATCCTGCATTGTTCCCGATGTGTAGAGAAGATCTTCATTCTTTCACCATT
>NW_027733400.1:0-311 GCF_054177405.1 Leptonychotes weddellii | reverse complement strand
GCCTGGGTGGCTCAGTTGGTTAAGCGACTGCCTTCAGCTCAGGTCATGATCCTGGAGTCCCTGGATCGAGTCCCGCATCGGGCTCCCTGCTCGGCAGGGAGTCTGCTTTGCCCTCTGACCCTATCCCCTCTCATGTGTTCTCATCTCATTCTCTCTCTCTCAAATAAATAAATAAATAATCTTTAAAAAAAAAAAAAAACATGGAGAAGGGTGCCTGGAAGGCTCAGTCAGTAGAGCATGTGACCCTTGATCTCAGGGTTGTGAGTTCAAGCCCCACATTGGGCAGAGAGCCTACTTAAAAATCAATAAAT
>NW_027733399.1:0-311 GCF_054177405.1 Leptonychotes weddellii | reverse complement strand
GAAATTATGGCTACGCTACAGAGTGAGGATGTTCAGGAGGCCTTTGAGTGGCTACTGCAAGCGGGAGAAGCAGCCAGTGTAGACACCCTGTTCTATAACCGAGTAAACCTTGTGAATGGTTAACCTTGTTAAATCCCTGGGTAGAGGAGAGAGCATGCGCCCGGGAGGAGGGGACCGAGATGGGCTGGGGAGAGAACTCATGTGTCACCTCACCTGCGGCCTCTGCGGCAAGATCGTCACAGTTTTGGTGTCCTAGCACCCTGTTGTTAGCCCTAATACTGCAGCTGGCTAGCATGAGTGCCAGAGCCAGG
>NW_027733398.1:0-311 GCF_054177405.1 Leptonychotes weddellii | reverse complement strand
AGCTATAATTGTGGTGAGCACAGCATAATGTATAGACTTGTCAAATCACTATGTTGTACCCCTGAAATTAATGTAACATTGCATGTCAACTACATTTCAATAAAAATAAATAAGTAAACAGAGAGATAGATTAGATAGAAAGGTAGGTAGGTAGGTAGGTAGATAGATGATAGATAGATAGATAGATAGATAGATAGATGATGTTAGATAGATGATAGATAGATAGATAGATAGATAATAGATAGATGATGTTAGATAGATAGATGATGATAGATAGATAGATAGATAGATAGATAGATAGATAGATGATA
>NW_027733397.1:0-4897 GCF_054177405.1 Leptonychotes weddellii | reverse complement strand
TGCTCCATTCCACTCAAGAGCTCTGTCGTATTAGAAAAGAGAGTTTTCAAATTATCCTTCTGTGAAATTCAGCCACTTTGAAAGATCAGCTGCCTTAACCCAAAAATACAATCCCAGTAACAAGCCTGTGTGGATGAGTCAGGCTAAGGGAAAACGTGAAGAACACACTGGCTCAAGGCAGCCTTTGCCATAGGTCTTTGTTGTCTTTGTTTAGGCTTCCTGAAATCTTAATTGAGGTTCTTCCTGTGCATCCAGAGCTCATCCACCAGAATCCAGTAGATAAGGAGACTGGTGTATGGGGTGGGGGAGGAGAGAAGAGGAGGGGTAGGGATTGGGAGGTTGGGGAGGTCAATAATAGTATGCTCCACCATCGCTAAGGGGGCTGCTCCTTAGGGTCCCTAGAAAAGCCAGTCAGGCTATGATAATGACATCAACAACAGCAGTCATAATAATAGTAACTGACATTCGCTAAACACCCAAATGTCAGGCACTGAAGCAGGTTCCCTCATCCAGCCCCCAACTCCAAAAGGAGGGCATTATCATCCCTTGCCCTTGGCAGTGAGTGGTGGATTTGAACTCAGATATATAATTTCAGCATCTGTGTTATTTCCAACATGGCACAGACTGACTCATGTCAGTAAGGCACCCAACCTGCTTAATTAATGATGTGCTATGGTTTTTCAGCCAATCCAACCCCAGCTATTGAACCAAAGCTGTTTAATAAAATCGCATCTATTTAACCTAAGTTATTTTACTTCTTCATGCCTAAGTTTCCCTGCATGTAAAGTGGGGCAAATAATAGTACCTACTTCATATATCATTATGAATATTAAAAGAGTTAATATTTATAATACTCCTAGAGCATGCCTAGCACACAGTGTTATGTAAGTGGTTGTTACATAAAATTCTCTCTAAATTAAGCTTGCCCCTACCACAGCTGGGAGAATGGCCATATTCTTCCAGCAGAGAAAAACATGACTAAGAGAACCTGGGGTGGAGGAAAACTCAGAAGACAGACAACAAAGAAGGTTCTTGTGTTTGAGGGTGTCAGGAAGTCAGGAAGGAGGATGCAGGCCTCCCGCTTGAAGCCAATGGTCTAATGTCCACAGGTACTGAGCTGGAAACTGAGCCCGTGAGTTCTAGCTTCTCTACCAGGAAAAATGAGAGTGAAATTTTTAACTGTAGCATGAACAGTGTCAAAGGGAGCTGAATCACAAGATGTGTGTGGGGGTCACAAGGGAAGTGCCCACTGCCTCAACTATATTCATATGTTGAGTTATATCCCAGGGATAGAAAGAATGCCTGGGCATGGTTTGGAAGTACTGCTGCTGATCTCCAAAAAACCACAGATTTTCTCCAAAGAGCCAGAGGCCACCCATGCCCTGGCTTTCTGCCTCCTCCCGGGACATCCCAGTGGCACCCTGCACGCTGGTTATTGTAGCTAAAGTGTTGCTAAGTGATTTATATACCTTTTCTCTCTCTTTACACAGTGATTTATATACCTTTTCTCTCTCTTTCTCTTTACAGTAATTTTTGAGGAAAGTCTCATAACCACAGGTGAGCCACACCTGTGGTTTCCTCAACTTCCCAAGGAGTTTTGAGCTCTGGTCTCACCCCACGTAGAGCACCAATGAATGACTACAGTCTTACTGGCTTTAGGGCAGGTCCAAGACCTAGTTTAAGAACGGAGAAAACAAAACTTGTACTGCTGATCAATCCAATCACACTTGGTCACACAGGCACCTACCCTGAGCAAACCCTTCCCAAGGAGCCACTCCCTCCCAGCACCGAGGCCAGGGCTGGCCCACTGCCTCCTCCTACTCTTCACAAGGACGAGGACAAGGCTACAGAGCACGTGGTACACAGCCGGGGTAGAGTGTGAAAAGATGAAAGGGCCCTACCCTGCCCCTCATGCCCATTTCTGAAAAAATATTGCCCCCCAAAATATGCTTCTAGCCTTCTCACAGTCAATAGGTCTGGTGATGGAGCAGGTGGATATTTGTTTGCAGAGTATTTAACATCCTAACCTTGCTATACATCGTCCCTCACCCCCCAGCCTGCAGCACATTGCCATATTCTTCATGACCCATTCAGATGCTCTCCATCCAAGCCAAAGCTTTCTGCTTGCTTCTGTGGCCTGTAGCAGATTCCTGATGCCCACATGCCATGCTCAGAATGCATTCAGTGCCAAAGCATTACAGCCAGATAGTGATGCCTGTGATGGTATCTCTGAACTGTTAACCTCAACCCCAGCCCTCTTGCCCCAAAAATAAAGACAGGAAAAGAAAAGCCTTTAGTTAGGGGACACCAACAAAAGAATGCTCAATACAGTTGCAGATAATGCTTTTCTTTACTGAAAATATAATTTGGAAGTAGTGACCTGTAGATATTTCTGCTGTTTGTTAATTCCCCTTACGCTAAAAGATAGGGTTCGCTCTGATTTACAATAACCTCCCCTGCCCATCACCTCATCTTTTTGGTGGTCTCCTTGTCTTCCAAGAGCCTTCTTAAGGGTCCTGACCTCTGTAGAACTTTCTCAGACTTCTCAAGCCAGAATTGATGGTTGTTTCCAACCACACATTTTTAATATGAATTCTAGCACTTACACAATTAATTACATTGTAAATACAAGCTTGTAAGTTTTGGTTACCTCACCCATGCACCCACCCACACACACATACTCCAGTTACTCAGCTGTGAGCATCTTGAGGTCAAGAACTATGTATTATTTATTGTTATATCACAATGTAAAACATAGTGCTTAGCAACAAGAATGGACATTTATTAAGTGTATTTGGAATGAATGTTTTTGAATGGAAATTCTCAAATGTTAGCTCTTCTGCTTCTCCTGGCCTATCTGATTCCCAGATATTGTTCAAAGGTGTCTCCAGTAACTGCATCAGTAACTACAGTTAATCCTTCATTGTCTCATTCCCAGTGATACGATTCTTCTGAAGAAAACTGATCTGTGACAGGTATGGCTACGTCTCATCGCACAGCTTGACAGAGTACTGGTTGGGGGATGCTGGGGTTCAGGACTGGGTTTCTATTCTTTCACGATTTCAACCATCAACAACTGGTAGCCTATTATGTGCCAGGGGCTGACCCCTGTGCTGTGTTCCAGCTTCCAGGGACTCAACAGTAGCTGCCGAGTCTTCGTCTACCATCCAGTGTGTGAACTTAGGTGAGTCCCTCAAGCCTCTTGGCTGCAATCTCATTTATAAGATGGGAAGAAAGATTGCCCTACATATTTCAGCCAGGATCAATTGATATAAGCCAATGTATTCTTAGTTTCACTTGCCTTAGAAACTGTTCATGTCCCTAAACAAGAAGCCCAAGCTAAAAGTTCTGGTGTTGGTGAGAAGTGCTCATGGATAAGGCTCAGAGCACAGGAAGGTGTTCTGGGCACCTAAATGAGCTCAAGTTACAGAGAATGTGGGTCAGCTCAGATTCATGGACCTGAGCAGGGGCCAGTTAGGAGCACAGGTGTCTGGACCTTTGGAATCACCCCTGCCAATGACACTGTTTCTGAACTATGAAATCTGAGCAACTGCAGAAAGACTGCACCTTCAAAATTTTTGTAAAAGCCGTGGATTAATGAGACACTCATTCTTGAGCAGACTCGGGAGGGTCGGAGAGAAAGCATGGCTGCCAGACCAAGAACCAAGAAGATGAATGGGAATGGGGACAGGGGCATCACTCACTTCGTGTCTCTGTGTCACATGTTGGTTATTCTTGGGATATTTCAAACTTTTTCACTATTATTATATTTGTAGTATCTGCGGTCAGTGATGATGACTCACTGAAAATGCACATGATTAACATTTTCTGGCAATAATTGTCTTTTAATAAAGGTATGTTATTTTAGACATAATGCCATTTCACACAGTAGACTATGGTATAGTGTAAACATAACTTTTATATCATCTGGGAAACCAAATAATTCATTTGACTCACTTTACTGTGAGATTCCCTTTATTGCAGTAGTGTGGAACCAAACCCGAACGTCTCTGAGGTGTGCCTGTGTGGTGTTCTGTATTTGTTGAATTACGATGATGTTTATGTGAATGTTCATAATCATATAGGGTTGAGTCCATGGCCTGGCCTCAGCCATTCCCAATGAATTCTCTTGTTTCTGTTTACCAAGTCAAAGGTAACCTCTAGCTAACGTTAAAAGTGCAATCTATCCTGGGGCTTCCAGCTGACACCTCTTGCCTCGATTGTGGTCCAAGACTGGCCTGAGTGGAGGAGTTGTTTCTTAGCAAAAGGCATTTTAACAAGGTCTGTTAGCCCTGGATGTACTCCAGAACAAATACATTTGAAAACAGTGAAGCGCTAGGAAGAGGTGAACCATTGTTATAATAGGGACCATCTTTCGTGAAGCCTCTTCATGCGCCGTACAGTCCGGCTGGTAATGGGAAGCAAACCAGGGAGATGGGCCTGCTCTATCTCCAGAAAGTCATCAAGCACCTGAAACATAGGTGCTTTTTATATTTTTGTCTTTTTTTTTTTTCTCAAATGACAACAAACTGTTCAACTGCTGGCTCAATTTTAAAGTCTATCTTCTAATGATTTGCTCTCTTAACTTAATGTATCATCAATTAGGGGCTTGGTGGTTGGTGGATATGCATTTGGTTAATTATAGGCTTAAAAAGGTGGGGCTGGGGAAATGCCTACTGGACTCAAGATTGAGTGCAAAAGCCACTCTGGAAAACAGTATGGAGGTTCCTCAAAAAGTTGAAAATAGAGCTACCATATGATCCAGCAATTGCACTACTGGGTATTTACCCCAAAGATACAAAAGTAGGGATCTGAAAGGGTACGTGCACCCCGATGTTTATAGCAGCAATGTCCACAATAGCCAAACTGTGGAAAGAGCCAAGATGTCCATCGACAG
>NW_027733396.1:0-311 GCF_054177405.1 Leptonychotes weddellii | reverse complement strand
TTGTGCACTAGATGTCTATTTATGACATATGAAAACTGAAAATATGAAAGAAATTTATACAAATACATGTTTTGTTTTGTTTGCCTTTTGTTCTCCTTGAGGATTTTGATGGACTCCTGTTTCACATCCCTTTTGAGTCTATTTTTGTGTATGGTGTAAGGAAATGGTCCAGTTTCATTCTTCTGCATGTGGCTGCCCAATTTTCCCAACACCAGTTGTTGAAAAGACTGTCTTTTTTCCATTGGATATTCTTTCCTGCTTTGTCGAAGATTAGTTGACCATAGAGTTGAGGGTCCATTTCTGGGCTCTCT
>NW_027733395.1:0-311 GCF_054177405.1 Leptonychotes weddellii | reverse complement strand
GCCCCTCCAGCCCCTCCAGCCCCTCCAGCCCCTCCAGCCTGGGGTCACAGCCTCTGCAGGGGGGTATCATTTCCCTCTGAAGACTGCATCTGTGGAAAAGGGAGCAGCCGGCCTGGCAGGCTCTGCCTTTCATCTAGAAAGCAGGCCAGCCTCCATGAGTGGGGAAAGGAGGGTAGGCCAAGAGGCTGAGGTGCCAGGCCGAGGTGTGCCGGCTCCACGGGGGGATTCTGCCGAACGCCACATGCTGATACCTTGCCAGCAGCGGCCCGCGGGGCCCCCTCAGACTCTCGCCTGCCCTCGCCTCTGACACC
>NW_027733394.1:0-311 GCF_054177405.1 Leptonychotes weddellii | reverse complement strand
GCCCCACCTGCTGTCATGGCTGTTTGGATGTTTGTGTTTATCATCATCTTGCTTTTTAGATGTGTATAGTTTTACCGTCTACCCCGCTGCTTTTCAACGAGATCTCATTTAATGTGGCTCGTTTTGACGTTTATAAGGAGCGTATGATGTGGTCTGAGTGTTCTGAGCCTTGCTTCCTTCCGCTCGGATTTCCGTCGGAGCTGTGCGTGGCCGCACACGCCGCCTTCCCTTCCCAGCATCTCCCCGTTCGCTTGTGTACTTGTCCATGCTTGGTCCCTGGGCACTTGGACTTTTCCCAGTTTTTGCCGGTC
>NW_027733393.1:0-311 GCF_054177405.1 Leptonychotes weddellii | reverse complement strand
CGAATAGGAGAAAGCAGGGGAAGTTGGCATGGGCATTTCTAGAAGGAGGCGTACTCTGAGCCAAGCAGGAAACCGTGGCTCGTTATTGTCCTCTACGGGCTGTTAGGAGAATCTGGTGTGCACTGCCCGTTCCAGATCGTCAGAATGCACTATTTTATTGATAACTGAATTTCAATATATTAGATAGTGGTGTATACGTCAGGGGGAGTCTTGGCTAAAGGAAGCAGTTCACCATCACACACCAACCCCTTTGGCACGAGTGCCTGTGGTTGTCTCGTTCCTTCCCTGATCCAACAGGCAGATGACACGGC
>NW_027733392.1:0-311 GCF_054177405.1 Leptonychotes weddellii | reverse complement strand
ATTGTCTTGTGGTTCTGGGGTCTGAAAGTCTGAAATGGAGGTGTTGACAGGGCTGCTTCCTTCTGAGGGCTGTGAGAGAGAATCTGGTGCGATCCTCCCTCCCAGCCTCTCGTAGCCCAGACAGCGTTCACCCTGTCTTCACATGATCCTCCCTCTCTGAATGTCTATGTCCAAACGCCCCCTTTTTATGCCATTCGTACTGAATTAGGACCCATTCTAAAACCTTAATTTGATCTGACCTTGACCGTCTGCAAAGACCTGACTTTCAAATAAGTTTACATTCGGAGATACGGGAGGTTAGGACTCTAGCC
>NW_027733391.1:0-311 GCF_054177405.1 Leptonychotes weddellii | reverse complement strand
GGGCAAAACCAGAATTGGCTCACCAACTGGAGTTAGGGAACCCCTGGTCTGCTGGATCACCCAGGTCCTGATTGGATTTCATATCCCCACTGGCTAGTGGGTGAGGAAGTCTCTTCTCTAACTGCAGTCATTTCCTAATCAGATAGTTATTTTATGTCTAAACTTAAAAGAAACCAGAGTCTGACTTGTATATGGTTTTCTGGAGGCTTCATTTCTTCTATACTTTTGCTTCATTGCTGGGCAACTGATTGATCCCACTTAATGGAGTGTCTTGAAGCATAGTCTCATTTCATCACTGACTCTTGCTTCCA
>NW_027733390.1:0-311 GCF_054177405.1 Leptonychotes weddellii | reverse complement strand
TGCAATCTTATGAGGGTAGGAACTTGACCTATCTTGTTTACCTCTGCATCTCCAGTACCTGGAATACTATCCATCACAAAGTATGTGTGCAATAAATGAGAGAGTGAATGGCAAAATGAACAAATATAGAAAACTTATAAAACATGGAAGATCATTAAAAAAGATTTTTAAGCTCATTATCCAGAAGTAACCACTCTTCATACATTGTCAGGATTGTTCTTTTAACCTCTCTCCATTCTCTTTCTCACCCTCTCCTCTCTCCTTCTCTAGTTGTATGTGTGTATGTATATAATAAAATATATATATGTATT
>NW_027733389.1:0-311 GCF_054177405.1 Leptonychotes weddellii | reverse complement strand
AATGAATTAGTAACCTAGAAGACCAATTAATAGACAAAAAAGGAAAAGAGGAAGCCAAGGAAAAACAACTCAGAATCCATGAAAATAGAATCAGAGAAATAAGTGACACTATGAAGCATTCCAATGTCAGAATTATTGGAATCCCTGAGGGGGTGGAGAGAGAGAGAGAGAGGACTAGAAGATATATTTGAGCAAATAGTAGCTGAGCAATTCCCTAATCTGGAGAATGAAACAAACATTCGTGTCCTAGAGGCAGAGAGGACCCCTCCCAAGATCAACGAAAACAGGCCAACACCCTGGCATTTAATAGT
>NW_027733388.1:0-311 GCF_054177405.1 Leptonychotes weddellii | reverse complement strand
AAAAAAAAAAATTAAAATAAAATTTAAAAAAGGGAAACAAAAAAATTTAGTTTTATCCTTTTCCTTGAGAATAATTCCCAATTGTCCCAACAATGGAACTTTCCATTTTCCCCTCTGGCTGTCATCATTTTTCTAGAAATCTACTGCAATTTTACTAGGTACTCTCATGGTGAGATATCCTGTCATTATCAAAAATTTGTTGATGGGATTTCTGCTGATAAGGTGAAAATAAGGGACAATAAATATATATTGTAACCCTTTGGCATCTTTTTACCATCATAACACTCATTCTTAAGAGGCAGTGAAGCAAA
>NW_027733387.1:0-311 GCF_054177405.1 Leptonychotes weddellii | reverse complement strand
GTTTCAGTTTCACATGATGGAAAGAGTTCTGGAGATGGAAGGTGGTGATGCTAGAACAGCATGATGAATGTACTTAATACCACTGAACTGTACATTTAAAAATGAGTAAGACGGTAAATTTATGTCACGTGTGTTTTGCCATAATTAAATATACATGTGTCCTGCTCCTCAGAGAGTGACTCGCATTAAGTCCAAGCCACGGGCACAATGTGTGGAAATGGCCTCTCTCCCCGGCTGTTTAGAAATACGTGCCTAACTGAACTTCTGTGGAGACTGGCTTGAAGACTAGATTGCATTATGGTAGACTCTGC
>NW_027733386.1:0-4897 GCF_054177405.1 Leptonychotes weddellii | reverse complement strand
GGTATTGAGGAGGGCACATTCTGCATGGAGCACTGGGTGTTATGCACAAACAATGAATCATGGAACACTTCATCTAAAACTAATGATGTAATGTATGGGGATTAACATAAGAATAAAAATAAATAAATAAATAAATAAAAGTTCTTGAGGTTTCCAGAAAAAATATAAAGAAGAAAACTGATATAATAAGCCACAATTGCCTCTAATAAGAATTACAAGTTGGGAAGAGATTACTGCAGTTCTACAATAAATATTTGCAGTTCATGAAACAGATTTGGATTAAATACATATGATCAGCCCATAGCATTTTGGCTTCTCCAGACTGACAGCATGGGCATGTCTCCGGCCTTCACACACCCTCTGGCAGAACTTATGGGACTCCTTACCACATATTCAAGGCTTGATATTCATTTTAATAGAATTTTACCTGCAAAGAACTGAATGATTTTTCCCCATGTCTATATATTCTGGATGAGTCCTGACTGCCAGAGAAGAAGGGGCAGCTAAGATGATAGGGAGGATCTCTCCCATCATGGTCTTTTCTCTCCATCAGAAGAAAAGCTGTCATCCCAAAAGAAGGGACTGGACTCTCCTGGGTTTCCTCGCCTACATTGTTGGTCCTCAAAGCGTGGCAGCCATTGTAGCATAACCTTCAAATCGTTCTTTGAACAGCTTTGAACAGTAGTTTTGGTTCCTTTCCATATCACTGGTCTGGAGGCAGAAATGTAAGACATGTGGCAGTCTCTGGTTCCAAAATGTTCACAGTCTAAATGAAAAAAAAAAAAACAGACACATATGCAAACATGAATCCCACAAAGCAGAGGGTGGGCTGGAGGGGAAAGGGCTTACAGTCAGAGAGAGCAGCAGGAAGCTCATGCAACCTTCCCAATGAGAGAAAGAAGGGGGGGTGCTGGACAGGGGCAGTGCAGTAGAAATAGAAGGAGGCAGAGGAAATGTCTGAGGTGGGAGCATAGGGGAGGAATAGCAAAGGAGACAACTAAGAAACTCAGAACATCAAGGCTCTACGAAAAGAATAGCTTTGAATTTTTCAGATCAAATTGGTTGCATTTCTCCCACTGTCAGATCAATTTCCAAGGAGTCTGAGCCCCTCGTAATTCATTTCAGTACCTTTTAAGGCATCAGCGGAGATCAGTTACCTGATGCATTAAGAAACAAGCTACTGATGGGATGTATGTATTTTTAAATATTGTGTTCTTTTCTTTTCTTTTTGGTCCTGAAGCACTTTAGAAGTTAGAAGGAAGCTGTGAGTCATATGCTGCCTAGCTAAGGAGGCTGGAGGAGGAGGATGCCATCGCCAGCTGATAGAAAATCAGGTTTTAAGTCCTATTTGTTTTCCAATGTCTCCATGATGTGACATTAGGAGATGATGACTGCAGTTACAGGGGGACATTTGTTCCAATGATGTTCATAAATACACTTTGTTAGGCAGTTCTATCAAATCCACCTGTTTTTCCTTCCCTCTCTGAGGGCAGACTGCTTTTCAGCTGCTTGATTTCTCTGTCTGAGATGGGGCTTGACTGAGAACCTGAAACTCAGTGTGAGACATGGAATATTAAATCTACCTGCAGTATTTGTGTAGGAGGAAGAGGCAAGATGGGGTGGGGGGGAAGGGACAGCCGAGGGAATGATAATCCCGTAAGACAGCCTTTGCACGTGGGGTGAACGCTAGCCTGGCCAGGCTGGACAGGTGGCCATTCAAGGCTGGCAGGAAGGGAGAGTTGGTTATTGAAAGTTTGGCAGACCTCTTTTTGTTCTGAGTTGGACCCTTGTTTTTGAGATCAGCAGAGATGGTGAATTCTTTCTTCTTGGAGTTCGTGAAGAACTACAGGGAAGAGGTCATACAATGAGATTAAACGATCTTTATCTGTGAGCTGAGACTAGTATTACTCACCTGGCAAGATTGCTATAAAGTCAAATAACATGGAATGTTTTTAGCCCACCAGCTTCAGGCATCCACCGGCCTAGGGCATGGTCCTGAAGGATGTCCCTTTCCTTCCACACCTCTGCCTACTCTCTGAATGCCTGGTGCATCAGAGATGGCTCTACAGTGAAACCCAGTGTGGTGCATTTAAGTATTCCTCGAGGTGTAGACAACTCCCTGGGGGTCTTGTGAACATTCAGATTCTTACTTAGTAGGTCTTTATCAGGCCTGAGATTCTGAATTTTATCAAGCTTCCAGGCAATAGAGATGTGAATGGCTCCTGGACCACACTTTAGTAGGAAGAACCTACCAGACCTGGGTCATCGTATGCAGCAGACAGGAGGAAGTGGAAAAAAGGGCTCTGCTGGGGAATCAGGCCTTGCAAGGGGAGCTGGGCGCTTAAAAGGACAGTGTCCAAGGACTATATCCAGCTAAGCCAAGTGTGGAGGGGACAAATTCCTATAGCAGAGGAAAGTTTGTGCTGTTCGTGGGACACAACTGTGGTGATGCGCTCAGACTAGTCTTCAGATGGTCATAAAGCAAGGGGATCTGAGTCATCATCCTTGTGTGTAAAGCCCCAATTGCTCCTGATTACCTTTGTGTTGAAGTCCGAATTCCTCACCATCTACCATGTCCCTTATGAGAATACCTCTGGCTTCTCCTCATACTCTTTCCTTGCACACTTCTTTTACTTTTCCACACCTGTTACGCCTTTGCACATGCAGATTCTTCTTCCTGGAATGCTCTTTGCTCACTGCTGCCTTGCCTGTCCAGCAAACTCCTATTCACCTTTCAAATTCCTTTGTAAAATCAGCTTCCCTGTGAAACTTACATTCGCAGCTTCTATATATTTAAATCCCTAGCCTTATTTCTCATGACTGAAAGGATCCTGTGCCTTATGTCTTCTTCTCTGTTGCCTGAAAGGCCCTTGAAATCCGAGTCTTTGCTTTTTTAATTGCCTCTGTCTTCCTAGGACCTAGTACACTGCTGGGCAGTGGCAGTCACTTAGTAAGTTCTACTTAAAGAGAGCAGAGGAGTAGGTAGAAGACACAGGATGAGAGGATTGCAGCTGTTCTGGAAAAGGGCCTGTGAGCTTGAAGGGTTTTCCCCAGGAGAGCCTGGGAATAGACCAAGGAGGACCTTCTTGTGAAAAAAGTGGCTATGCACTAAGCAGGGGTCAGTCTGCACACACACCGTGCAGTGCGGGCTGTGGGGGCATCCTAGGTGAGAGGGGATGAACCTCTCACTGGGGAGAGAAGAGAGTGGTGCTCTGTGATTTTCTGAAGTGCTTGTTCTCTGAACCACTGCTAAGCCCACTTTAACCACTCAGGTTCTCTACAGATGTAGAGCCTTCTTTTTCACCCCCAGGCCCTAACCTTACATAATAAGTAGTTGCTTAGCATTTGGGACAAAAAGACATAAACTTGAGTTTCTTCCAGTCATGGAGAACTTGCATTACAAAAAAGAGAGAAGAGATGCAACCTCCTCTGCATGAAGTCTACCCTCTGAGCCCAGGGCTTGCTTTCTCTATCTCTGCTTCCTTTGGGGTCATTGTCTATGACTAGTGTTCCAAATGTGCAACTGGAGCTCTTTGTTCCTGAGTCCATAGCTGAAAACGTATGAACAACTTTCTATAGGTAAGGCTGTATATATAGTGTTTTGCCAGCACCATTTTGTCAAAGCAATTCATGTTACCAATTGATGGAAAACACTTCTATATGGACCAGGCAAGGAAATGGACTCTAGACATGAATCTTGGCTCGGCCATATGCAAACCATGAGAATCGGGGTACTTGGACTCTCTGTACCCCAGATTCTTTATGTATAATGTGGGAATAACAATCCCTACCTCAGGGGGTTGCTATAAGGATTTTTAAAAATACTATTTTATTCTGTTGCTTCTATTTCTTTTTTATAATACCCATGCTGTTAATATTACCTTAAACATTATTAAAAAGCAACTTGCTTCCTCAATTACTTACTTAGTTGCACTTCTGGCTGACTCAACCATATACTGAAATATAGGTTACCATATAAAAAGGTCTTGATACTGGAAAAGAAAAAGAGGTAAATATCAATGCAATAGAATAGAACACCCCGAAACAGACCCAAAATCTATAGTAGGATATAAAGAGTAATGACTCAACGCATGTGACATGCATGATGTTTATCATAAACAAATCAATTTACAAAATGGAGATTGACATGTTGACAGAGAAAATGGCCAATGGGGGTATTAAAGAAGAAATTCATAGGGAAAAAAAAAAACAAACTATGGCCAATAAGTATATCAAACTCTTTCCAGCCTCTCTTACTATTTTTTTTTCATACAAGGAGGACACTGGTACTTAGAAGAGGTAAGTAACTTGTCAAAAATCACTCAAAGAGTTAGTGGATGATCCCAGCGTGAACCTGGCTTCTCTTTTAGTGGCTTGTCTTTGAAAGAATGTTTTCTTGCTGCTGTTATTTTTGTCTGTTTTACTTTTCCAAATAAGTTTTATCAACTTCTTCTTGGGTTTTGAAATTAAAGCAAAATAAAACTTGAAATCCTGTTGGAGTATTCACTGGAATTATGTAAAATCTATACATTAAAATAAAAAAATGGAACACTTACTAATGACAGTTTTATTAGTTATACATCCATCTCTTATTCTTTAAAATAAAATGTTTGTTTACTTCTTCTATGCCAGAAAATATTCTGGGTACAAGTGACAGGGAAATGAACAAAATGTAACCCGTGCCCTCAAGCACTTTACCAATGTAGGGGGTAGACAGATACATGAATAAACAATCTTAAAATTAGCTTTGTTGACCAGTCAGAATAGCTAAAATTAACAAGTCAGGAAACAACAGATGTTGGCGGGGATGCGGAGAAAGGGAAACCCTCCTACACTGTTGGTGGGAATGCAAGCTGGTGCAGCCACTCTGGAAAACAGTATGGAGGTTCCTCAAAAA
>NW_027733385.1:0-311 GCF_054177405.1 Leptonychotes weddellii | reverse complement strand
ATGAAAAGAAAGCCACACATAGATTTATCCTTCAAAATTGCAAAACATAAACAATAGAGAATCTTAAAGACAGATGCTGATCATCTAGGAACAAAATTAATCTGAGAGTTGATTTTTTTTTTTTAAAGATTTTATTTATTTATTTGAGACAGAGAGAATGAGAGGGAGGAGGGTCAGAGGGAGAAGCAGACTCCCTGCCGAGCAGGGAGCCTGATGCGGGACTCGATCCCACGACTCCAGGATCATGACCTGAGCCGAAGGCAGTTGCTTAACCAACTGAGCCACCCAGGCGCCCATGAGAGTTGATTCTT
>NW_027733384.1:0-311 GCF_054177405.1 Leptonychotes weddellii | reverse complement strand
TTGCAATTTACTAAGGAGAAGGGACAGCAAGGAAAAAGTCAGGAAGCATGTACCTTGTGATAAATGCTATGAAGGAAACAAGTGGGAGAGATTGTTCCTCTGCTAAATACCAGCTTATATACGGTGGTTGTGGATGAATTCTTGGAGGAAGTGATGTATAGGCTGAGACAGGATGGATGAGAAGGGTTAGCCATACAGAGAGTCAGCAAGGAGGATATCAGGAGTCTGGAACAACAGCATGCATCGATTTGGTAAAGACATCAGTGGGGAAGGAAGCTCCTATTCCTGACTCATAGTGAGAAAGCCAGAGA
>NW_027733383.1:0-311 GCF_054177405.1 Leptonychotes weddellii | reverse complement strand
GAATATAAATAAATTCTATATTTCTAAATGTGTGTTGCATTGTTTTCCCTCTCCTCTACCCTCTTCTGGTTTGGGGTAAGTTAAATTCTTATTATAAACAAGGATTGTTTGTTTTTCATATCAATGACATAGCTAAATTTTATTGGACTGGAACGTCTGGGAAATGAGAACATGAACAGCTAGTTTTGGTTTGTTTTTTCTTTTTTTTTTTTTAAACCTAGTTATCTGGACTTTGACCCTGTGAACTCTGCCTTGAGCAAGTCATAGACTTCACTTAATTTGTAGGTGAACTCAGGCAACTCTCTTTTAAT
>NW_027733382.1:0-311 GCF_054177405.1 Leptonychotes weddellii | reverse complement strand
GCTCCCTGCTCGGCAGGGAGTCTGCTTCTCCCTCTGACCCTCCTCCCTCTCATGCTCTCTGTCTCTCATTCTCTCTGTCTCAAATAAAAATAAATAAAATCTTTAAAAAAAAAAATAAATAAATTGAAAGTCCACCAATAACAAACTTTCCTGTTGGTCATTATTCTTTTGGTGGGGGTCGGGGGGTGGCTGCAACAATGTCACATGACATTCCTAACATGGGTTCTCCTGATCCAAGATTGTTCCTGGAGTATTCTGTACTACAGATAGCAACCTCCTTTCTTTGTTCTTTTCCACTAAAGGGCTCTGTA
>NW_027733381.1:0-311 GCF_054177405.1 Leptonychotes weddellii | reverse complement strand
CTATGTTGAAAATAATTAACCAAATTTTTAAAAAGGATCCACATTGTAACATTTAAAAAAACTTTTGTAATCTAGCTCACCTTGCAGTTTGTATCATGTTCCAACAATGATCTTTGTTCAATAGGTACTATGATGATAAAAATTTTTAGATGTAGTCATGTGTCATAAGCTTGTTCTACATTCCTATTGTTTTTTTTTTCTTTTTTTTCTTTTTTTATTCTTATGTTAATCCCCATACATTACATCACCTGTTCCAGATGAAGTATTCCATGATTCATTGTTCGTGCACAACACCCAGTGCTCCATGCAGA
>NW_027733380.1:0-311 GCF_054177405.1 Leptonychotes weddellii | reverse complement strand
TCATTTTTTGAACAGAGTGGGAAACAGACTTGAGAAAGAACGCAGAAGACAGGGACCGGTGAGGGAGACATCAGCCAGGCTGCCTCCTTTTCCTTCTCCCGCAGGCTGCCCGCATATCTGTCTCTTCTTGTTTCCCACCCTCTACACCCCTGGGCTTCCAAGTCCAAGGGCGACCCCCGAAGGGGTGCTCAGAAACTCACTCTGTCCCCATTCCCATCCCGATTCCTAGCCAGATATAAATAATTCACTTGCCAATGCCCAGCCTGGCCCAACTCCAGGTATTTTAGTGAATAGGAACTATTTCTGACAAC
>NW_027733379.1:0-311 GCF_054177405.1 Leptonychotes weddellii | reverse complement strand
ACTACATAAGAATTCATGCATGCAACCTCAAACATTGTTGTAAATGTCTCTTCTTACATATTTGCATGTTCTTCTGGAATATATTTAGCATATATAAAAATAGAATTGTGGTGTTGAATAGCCTATATTATCTATAGTTACTAGATATTGCCAAGTTGTTGTTCATAGGGATTGTACCCATTTATATTCCCACCAGCTACGGATTAGACTTCTCCTGGCTCCATAGCCTCACCAACACTTGGTATAATCACACTTTTTAATTTTTTTTTTGAAGATTTTATTTATTTATTCATGAGAGAGAGAGAGAGAGA
>NW_027733378.1:0-311 GCF_054177405.1 Leptonychotes weddellii | reverse complement strand
TTCTTTCTTTCTTTCTCTTTCTCTCTCTCTCTCAACTTACCTTGCCTCCAATGTTTCCTAAATCAGAGGATTTCTGTCGTTCATCAATACTAAAATTATCAGATATTATCTTTTGAACAGGCAGTTTTATTTTCTGTTTTCAGCTAAGGAATGTCTATAAATTGTTGAATTTCTCAGTCAATCTGATAGATGTCTCAGGTTTTCAATATCCTTATCTCTATATTTCTCTTTCTGAGTAATATATTTGGATATATATAATATCTTAAATAACCATCTTATCAGTACATACAATTTTAAAGAAAATATCTTTT
>NW_027733377.1:0-311 GCF_054177405.1 Leptonychotes weddellii | reverse complement strand
CCCTTCCTCGTGTTCTGGGGTCTGGCCATGGCAGTCCAAAGCCTGTCCCTGGGGGGCTGGTGCCCCAGGCTGAGCCCCAGCCCCCAACCCCTTCCAGCCCCCACCTGTTTCAGGGGCCTCTGCGCTTGTTCACAGAGGCTCTGCCACCCTCTGGATGGCCCCTGACACTGAGTCGCTCTTCTTAAAAAAAAAAAAAAAAGAAGAAGCACCGGAACCAAACCTCAGTGACTTATCGGTGTTCTTTTGCCTTCTTCCAAACCTTCCAAAATCACACCTGTGCATGAGGGCATCAATTAACATTATTATCCATA
>NW_027733376.1:0-311 GCF_054177405.1 Leptonychotes weddellii | reverse complement strand
TGGGCATGGCATGTAGAGGCTAGGTAAGAAACAGATGCATCTTTAACAAGACCCTTTGCAGATTTGTCCGTATGGTGGAAGTCAGAAACTGCCTAGGTGACCAACAAAGGCAGGTTGGCTAAATCAACTGCAGTCATAGCAGTCATACAGAAGCATCCTCTCTAGCCACTAGGAAAGGTGTCTTAAAAGCTTTTTTTTTTATTGGCATGAAAAAGTAATCAATTCTTTTTTATGTTGAAAACATCATAGAAGAATAGTTTCATCTTTGTAAGAAGTGATATGCACATTATAAATGTATTATCTCTGAAATG
>NW_027733375.1:0-4898 GCF_054177405.1 Leptonychotes weddellii | reverse complement strand
ATATATATACTGTGAAGACTTTTAAATTAACATTTTTTTTTAAAGATTTTATTTATTTATTTGAGAGAGAGAGAGAATGAGAGAGAACACATGAGAGGGGATAGGGTCAGAGGTCAAAGCAGACTCCCTGCCGAGCAGGGAGCCCGATGCGGGACTCGATCCAGGGACTCCAGGATCATGACCTGAGCCGAAGGCAGTCGCTCAACCAACTGAGCCACCCAGGCGCCCCTAAATTAACATTTTTATAGGTGAATAATAAATGTGTGTATCCGTGACTTGTTGAAATACTGTACTGTTTCTCTCTTCCCTCTGCAGACCAATTTAATTACTTTTCTGGCTTATGCCTGAATTCTTTTTAATGGAAGAAATGACAGCAGTTGAAATTAATGCCAAAGATTAAAAGCAGCAAAACATTCAAATGGCATTTCTACAGCACAAAACCTCAGTGAACAGAAGTTCTCTGAATGTTTGCAAGCTTTTTCCCCCTTAATGAAATGCGGAAAGGACAGTAAATTCTTGGTAACATATTTACCAGACAAAGCCTTGAGAAGTGGTCACAGTTGGAAGAAGGAAGAAAACCAGCAAAGGAACATGGAAACAATCAGAGTAGCAGGAGAAGGACTAGGTCCGTCTGAAACACGGTAAGAGAGTGACATGAGCAGGATCATCAGCACTATAAAGACGCAAGGAGGACAAGGGCTAGGCATGCCTACAGGATCAGACTAGCTGAGAGGCCACCAAAATTTCAGGAAATCATACAATGTCTGGAACTGGCTTTAAAATACTATAATGAAGAAGAAAAAGGAAAGGGGCACTTAAACAGTGTCAGCAGGGGCGCCTGGGTGGCTCAGTCGTTAGGCGTCTGCCTTCGGCTCGGGTCGTGATCCCAGAGTCCTGGGATCGAGCCCCGCATCAGGCTCCCTGCTCCGCGGGAAGCCTGCTTCTCCCTCTCCCACTCCCCCTGCTTGTGTTCCCTCTCTCGCTGTGTCTCTCTCTGTCAAATAAATAAAGTCTTAAAAAAAAAAAAAAAAAAACAGTGTCAGCAAACTCATGACTGCTGAAACTAAGCAACAGGTCTTTGTATAACCTTTCTAGGTTTGTGTATGTTTTTAAATCCCATAATTAAGTTTAAAAAAAAAGGCCACAGTGAGCATTAAGGAAGCCTCAAGAGACTGACAGGGACTGAAGTCAGATTACATGTCAGTGTGATTTCCTTCAGAGCATTTAGCACTCCCTGAAATCCTGTGTGCTGTCACATGCTATCGTTTATATCCCCCTGAGTAAGCTCTATGTAAAAGGCAAGGCCTCGATCTTGTACCCCACTACATCACATCCCCAGGACAGCGCTCGAGCCCTGGCCGACCACGTGGTGCAGGCCTGGACTGACAGATGCCCATGAAGGGAAGCAGTGTCGAAGCACTGAACACGTGCTTAGGAGCGCACTTGTGATGAGCACCTGAAGTGTTGAATCAGTATATTGTACACCTGAAATATAACACTGGATGCTAACTATACTGGAATTAAAATTTACAACTTTATTAAAAAAACATTAAATCCCATCCAATTATAAAGATGGTCAGTGTCACACCTCTGCAAAGAAGGGAAGAGAGGGCAGGTCTGTTTATGTAAAAGAGAAAAGAATGGGAAGGGGCAGAAGGCTTTTTTTCCCCTGCACAGGAAAATTTTTATTTATTTATTTATTTTTGCCCCACTCCACTCCCCTCCAGCAATCCTGTTTGTTTCCCATGATTAAGTCTCTTATAGTTTGTCTCCCTCCCTGATTTCATTTTATTTTTCCCTCCCTTCCCCTATGATCCTGTTTTGTTTCTTAAATTCCACATACAAGTGAGATCACATGACAATTGTCTTTCTCTGATTGATTTACTTCACTCAGCATAATACCCGCTAGTTCCATCCACATCGTTGCATACACACACACACACATCTTTATCCATTCATTCATGGACATCTGGGCTCTTTCCATAGTTTGGCTATTGTGGACATTGTTATGAACATTGGGGTGCAGGTGACCCTTTGGATCACTATGTGTGTATCTTTGGGGTAAATACCAAGTAGTACAATTGCTGGGTTGTAGGGTAGCTCTATTTTCAACTTTTTGAGGAACCTCCATACTGTTTTCCAGAGTGGCTGCACCAGCTGGGGCAGAGGGTTTAAACAGGAGTAGCAAGGGGTGCCTGGGTGGCACAGTCAGTTAAGCACTGACTCTTGGTTTTGGCTTGGGTTGTGATCTCAGGGTCATGAGATCGAGCCCCGCATCGGGCTCCGCACTTGGTGCTGAGTCTGCTTCAGACTCTCTCTCTCTCCTTCCCCCCTCTCTCTGCTCACACACATACAATCTATAAAAATAAATAAGTAAAATCTTTTTTTTTTTTTTTTTAAAGATTTTTTTTTTATTTATTCATTTGACAGAGAGATAGCGAGAGCAGGAACACAAGCAGGGGGAGTGGGAGAGCGAGAAGCAGGCTTCCCGCCGAGCAGGGAGCCCGATGTGGGACTCGATCCCAGGACCCTGGGATCATGACCTGAGCCGAAGGCAGACGCTTAACGACTGAGCCACCCAGGCGCCCAAATAAGTAAAATCTTAAAAAAAAAAAAAGGAGTAGCAAAATCTAACAGGTAGGATTTACACATAGGAAAAAAATCAAAACACAATGGGAAAGACTTAATCACTTGAATGCAGGGGATGCCTCAGTTAAGTAAACACATTTAAAGAAATCCAAATTTGGGGCACCTAGCTGACTCAGTTGGTGGAGCACGTGACTCTTGATCTCAGGGTCCACTGGGTATAGAGATTACTAAAAATAAACAAACTTAAAAAAAAAAAAAAAGAGGGGCGCCTGGGTGGCTCAGTCGTTAAGCGTCTGCCTTCGGCTCAGGTCGTGATCCCAGGGTCCTGGGATCGAGCCCCACATTCGGGCTCCCTGCTCCGTGGGAAGCCTGCTTCTCCCTCTCCCACTCCACCTGCTTGTGTTCCCTCTCTTGCTGTCTATCGAATAAATAAAATCTTTAAAAAAAAAATCCAAATTTAATCCCTCAAGGAATATAGAATGAAAATGTTAACAAGTAGTACACTGCATGCTCACATACTCTTGTAGAGGCTTTAACCATGGACAAGAGTAACAAATGCAAATGTTATCTGGGCGTGCACAAAAAAAAAGGGGGGGAAAGGAGCCATTAAGGCAGATTTTTTTTTTTTTAACTTACTCTTAACAGAAAATGAGTAAGAATCCAAATGGTCTTGGGAGGCACTCAGCTCTCTGAAGACCTGAGAGGGCAGGTGGTATGGAAAGCATGAGAATCCAGAGCAAGCAAGGGCAGAGCCTGGCTCCCTCACCACAGCACAGGCTGCATCCCCAAACCTCCCTGGGCCTCAGTGGTTAGCAGGCCTCCCCCTCCAGGTGGTTACAAGCACAGGAGGGAGAATGCAAGTGAGTCACTGAGCTCCTAGGTGGACAGACACGAGAGCCACTCAGCAGTCAGCGCCGTCTCCCACCTGGGAGCAGGGCAATCAGGAACACCCCTGAGAAGCGGCTGCTCAACACTTGCAGACATGCCTCCTCTACCACAGGCCTCACTACTTTGCAAGACACTCGATTCCTTATTAGACTGCTCTGATACTTAGAAAGTTATTCCTTTTGCTGAGCTGACTCTCCCTCCTTAAACTTCTACCCACTGAGCCAACTTCTTCCCTCTAAAATAAACACAAAATATATTTGCTATGTCATCCACAAGGTAACACTTCAAATATTGTATTATAGACAGAGGGCTCTCCAAATCTTCCATTTCCCAAGCTTATACCTCATGCCACCCCCAGGGACTCTTCAATCATAGCAGTTTCCATGCCTCCCCCCGCCCCCAAGTCACCATCAGATAAATATACGGACACATGCCACTTCTTCAGGGGGAAACCCACAGCAGCATACATACATGTTTACATTGCTCCATATCTCTCTCATTTCTAGGCTAAGCCGTTATAACCAAAGGTAGGTTATATAAAAAATAGCGCTAAGTCGGGACGCCTGGGTGGCTCAGTCGGTTAAGCATCTGCCTTTGGCTCAGGTTATGGTCCCGGGGTCCTGGGATCGAGCCCCACATTGGGTTCCCTGCTCTGCGGGAAGCCTGCTTCTCCCTCTGTCTGACGCTCCCCCTGCTTGTGCGCACGCTCTGACAAATAAATAAAAATCTTAAAAAACATATAGTGTTAAGGCAACAATCTATTTAGAAAAAAAAATCGTGTTGGGCGCCTGGGTGGCTCAGTTGGTTAAGCGACTGCCTTCGGCTCAGGTCATGATCCTGGAGTCCCGGGATCGAGTCCCGCGTCGGGCTCCCTGCTCAGCGGCGAGTCTGCTTCTCCCTCTCCCGCTCCCCCCTCTTGTGCTCTCTCACTCTCTCTCTCTCAAATAAATAAATAAAATCTTTAAAAAAAAAAAAAAAAATCGTGTTAATTCCTACCCTCACCATACACTAAATTCCATCCTGATTAAAAAAATTAAATGTTGAGGGTTGCCTGGGTGGCTCAGTCGGTTAAGCATCTGCCTTCGGCTCGGGTCATGATCCCAGGGTCTGGGATCTAGCCCCACATCGGAGCCTGCTTCTCCCTCTCTCACTCCTCCTGTTTGTGCTCCCTTTCTCTCTCTCTCTGTCAAATAAATAAATCTTTAAAAAAAAAATTAAATGTTGGGCGCCTGGGTGGCTCAGTTGGTTAAGCGACTGCCTTCGGCTCAGGTCATGATCCTGGAGTCCCGGGATCGAGTCCCGCATCGGGCTCCCTGCTCGGCGGGGAGCCTGCTTCTCCCTCTGACCCTCCCCCTCTCATGTGCTCTCTGTCTCTCTCATTCTCTCTGTCTCAAATAAATAAATAAAATCTTTAAAAAAAA
>NW_027733374.1:0-311 GCF_054177405.1 Leptonychotes weddellii | reverse complement strand
TCCCAGGACCCCAGGATCATGACCAGAGCTGAAGGCAGAGCTTCACTGACTGAGCCACCCAGGCGCCCCCACAAAGGAAAAATATAAAGAGCAGCTACCCCAAAACTTCAAGAAGAACACTTGCATGCTTTCTCTGTCCCTTAAGTTTGTAAATCTCATCATGTCTTCCAAATACAAACACCCGGGGAGATAACCAAAGTGCTGCCCACAGAGACTAAAGAGAAAAGTGGGGGGAGACCTTTTGCAAATTACTGTCGCAGTTTCCTTGCCCCAAGTCCAGGCCACAAACTCCAGAAGATGAAGAGTATCAG
>NW_027733373.1:0-311 GCF_054177405.1 Leptonychotes weddellii | reverse complement strand
GCCTGGGTGGCTCAGTTGGTGAAGCGTCTGCCTTCGGCTCAGGTCATGATCCTAGCATCCTAGGATCGAGCCCCGCATCGGGCTCCTTGCTCAGTGGGGAGTCCGATTCTCCCTCTGCCTCTGCCTCTACCCCTGCTTGAGCTCTCTTGCACACTGTCTCTTTGACAAATAAATAAATAAAATATTAAAAAAAAAAAAAGACTTGAAAGTCGAAATGACTCATTGATCCATGAGCTACAGAGTTGGCGTTGTGTGGGCAGGCATGAAAACAACACTCCTCTCTTGTCCGTCTGTCAGAGCTCAGGGGCGGC
>NW_027733372.1:0-311 GCF_054177405.1 Leptonychotes weddellii | reverse complement strand
CCCCAAAGTAAACAAGTACCAGAGCATGGATGAAGGTGTTACCGCCCCCTTCCAGCACTCAGGGTCCTCTCTCCTTATTGCTTCTCCACTAAGCTGTGGTCTAGCCAGGGCCACATGATGACTTTCATGGGCTCTAGGCACTTTTTCTTTCATGGGCCCCTTCCTCCACCAAACAAATGGAAAGACAGTCCATGCTCACGAATTGGAAGAACAAACATTGTTAAAATGTCCACACTACCCAAAGCCATCTACACATTTTTAAAAAAATTTTTTATTGTTATGTTAATCACCATACATTACATCATTAGTTT
>NW_027733371.1:0-311 GCF_054177405.1 Leptonychotes weddellii | reverse complement strand
GGGGCGCCTGGGTGGCTCAGTTGGTTAAGCGGCTGCCTTCGGCTCAGGTCGTGATCCCAGGGTCCTGGGATCGAGCCCCGCATCGGGCTCCCTGCTCGGCAGGGAGCCTGCCTCTCCCTCTCCCTCTGCCTGCCTCTCTGCCTACTTGTTCTCTCTCTCTATCTCTCTGTCAAATAAATAAATAAAATCTTTAAAAAAAAAAAAAAAGAAAAAACGTCAATATAATTTTTATCTCGTCACTGGCATTTAATTTATCGTTACTAAAAATGTATTTTCCTGTACAGTACTTTATTATTTTGCTGAACTTGACA
>NW_027733370.1:0-311 GCF_054177405.1 Leptonychotes weddellii | reverse complement strand
CAGAGTCTGACACGGGACTCAATCCCAGGACCCTGGGATCATGACCTGAGCCGAAGGCAGACACTCAACCTACTGAGCCACCCAGGGGCCCCTCAAGTAATTTACTTTTTATGTTAAGAAAATGGAAAGAGAAAGGTCCAAGGGATTTATAATTTTTATTTTATTTTACTTTTAGTAAACTGGAGGCAGAATTTAAGTAAAGATTAAGGACCCTGTGTTGGGTCTCTGTTGTGCTATCATTGATGAACACTTGTTCTTTTGGGCATTTTTAAGTTCAGGGTCAAAATCTCAAGCCTGTAAAAAAAAAAAAA
>NW_027733369.1:0-311 GCF_054177405.1 Leptonychotes weddellii | reverse complement strand
ACTATGTCCCTAGTTCCCACTTCTTCAAAAAAAAATCCTCCCCCAAAACAAGAACCCATTTTAACACCTGATTGCATGTCCTTACATTTTCTTTAAACAAATATGAATATATATTCCTACTTTCCCTTCTTTCTTTTAACCCATAGGTAGAAAATTATATACATGTCCTGTATTCTATGTTTCTCACTGAACAATTTTTTAAAAACTTTTTATTTAAATTCAATTTAATTAACACATATTATTAGTTGCAGAGGTAGAATTTAAAGATTCATCAGTCTTTTTTTTTAAGATTTTATTTATTTATTTGAGAG
>NW_027733368.1:0-311 GCF_054177405.1 Leptonychotes weddellii | reverse complement strand
GGCTTGTTTGAGAAACAGAAAGTGGGTTCCAGCCCCCAGTATGGTGCCAGGGCACGGCACGGGACAGGAAGGCAGGAGCCCCATGGTCACGGAGTTCCTGAGGCCAGCAGCTAGGGGCTGGGGCAGGAAGCTCTGTGCTGTGGTTTCCGGCTGTGGAGAGGGTTCCAGCTGCAGCGGGAAGGGGCCGGGAAGGAGCCCCCACAGTTGGCCGGCTAGGAGCACGGAGAACTGCTCTGTTGGCTAAAGGCTGCGGCAGAACCCGGGGCCCGTTGGTCCCTGGTTGGACGGTGGGCGAAGTCCAGAGCCGGGAG
>NW_027733367.1:0-311 GCF_054177405.1 Leptonychotes weddellii | reverse complement strand
TAAGGCAAAAAGAATGAGATTTATATAATTTGAATTCCAATCGTAGACAAAGGGAAAACCCAATTAAATTTTTGTTGGGATCATGTGACTGTTGCACATTGGCATCATGTCCTCTACTATCTCTTACACTAACAGTGTATTTGTGTGTCCTTATTTTAGTTCTGTTCGTTAAATGGCCACAGCTCACTAAGTTAGTTAGTGTGGTCTACTTGTTTACTGATCAGATGGTCACAATCATGCCTGTCACAGTCTCAGTGATGACTCCATTGTTTTCAAAATTACTTCCAGGGCAATTCCATGTGATAGGACCA
>NW_027733366.1:0-311 GCF_054177405.1 Leptonychotes weddellii | reverse complement strand
GTGGAGGAGCAGCGGGACTGGCTGGATACAGACTCTCACCCAGGGTCAGAATCCTGCTTCCACACTACCTTGTGTGCTTGCAAGAGAGAAGCATGCAGGTGTGCAGGGCAGAGGGGAGCCAGATCCGCACACTCGCTGAGAGAGGGGACGGGGCCTTGGGCTTGGGGTGTGAGAATCGGCGGGACTCCCAGTGGGGGGGGTGTGTGCGCAAGCGGGGAAGTCAAACGAGAGGAAATACCGCTTTGTCAGGAAGTAGCTGTGCAGGAGTCCTGTGCACCCCCATTCCTTCCCCTTTCTAGATTTTTCCCTGG
>NW_027733365.1:0-311 GCF_054177405.1 Leptonychotes weddellii | reverse complement strand
CGGGACAAAGCTATCAGAATGTGCGGATCCGAGGGGGGACCATTTGAATACCCCACACATCATGGCCTGCCCCTGACATCCACAGCCAGACCTTAGTTGCAGGGAGCCAAGGTGGGGGCAATGGCGTCTTTGCTCTGCATGGCTGTATGCCCAGAGGAGGAAGAGAAGGGACAGGGGTGTTCGGCACTGGCTCAGGGGAGGTGCGCACTCCATCCGGACAGAAATGGGTCTCCATTCCCCAGGCGCTGGGTGCCATGGTATGACTCAGCGTGGCTGCCTGTGAATCCGAAAAATCAGACCTGGAGTCCAAG
>NW_027733364.1:0-4898 GCF_054177405.1 Leptonychotes weddellii | reverse complement strand
CCTTCTTTCCCTCCTCCCCATCCCTCCTCCTCCCTCTGTTAATATATCTCAATTAATAAGTTAAATTTTATAAGTTTGTATAAAAAGTGGCTTAGAGAAATATGAAAGCATATATTAAAATGCAGTGAAGACTGAGTATATCCCCCCAAAAATTGAAAGCAGAGTCTCAAAAACATACATGTGCACCCATGTTCATAACAGTGTTATTCACGAAGATGGACACGATCCAGTGTCGATGAATGGATATTTGGATAGGCAAACTGTGGTCCGTCCACATAACGGAATGTTATTCAGCCTTAAAAAGGAGGGATATTCTGGCACCTGCTGCCACTCAGTTGAGCCTGGAGGACACTGCGCCGAGTGACGTGAGCCAGCGCTGTGGGACTCCTCTTGTATGAGGTCCTGGTGCCACCAGATCATGGAGACAGAGGGCAGGCGGTGGGTGCGGGGGCTGGGGGAGCAAGGGGGTTGGTGTTCAGTGGGTTAGGGTTAGGACAGAGGCTCAGTCTTACCGGGGAGCAGAGGATGGGGACGGGTGTACTGTGTGGTGAATGTGCTGATCTGTTTGTGTCACTGAGCTCTACACTTAAAAATCGTTGTGATGCTAGATTTTATGTTCTTGTGTATTTTACTACGAGTTACAAAGTGCCTTGTTTGGGAGTCCCGGGTGTTTAAAGTGAGGGGAGCCCAGGCTGTGGGACTCACAGGATCGTGTGGGACTCTTCTGAGGCCCCAGTTTCTCCAGAAGGACTGTGATACTCCACAGTCAAGACACACAATATGTGGGTTTTGTTTTGTTTCCTTTTTTTAAATAGAAAGGAGGAATTCCAGAATCACAGTGAGTGAGGCTGATGGCAGCCTGTTTGAAGAATCACCAAGCTGAGCTCGTGCGTTGGGAGCAGCAGAGATGCAGGCCCTTGTGGAGCGGTGCGGCAGGGTGGTCCTGGGCGTGGGGACACTCACGGGGTCCCCTGATTGACATCTGCACGTTCTGCACACGCCCACGGACATGCTTCGTGGGGGCTGCTCACGCTGTGGACTGTCCTATCCTTCTTTACTCCACGTGGTGAGGCCGACACATTCCATCCATCTCACGAAAGGAATTTATGGATGTCCCTCTGTTTTTCAAGTCCAATAAAACCTGCCCTAGTGGTTCAACGCCCTTTCCCTCCCACCCAGACTCCACGTGGAAAAGTCTCCGGGCCAGCAGGAGCCGCCACGTGGGGACCTGTCCTCTGGGCTGACTCAGGCTCCTACTGGGCAAAGGGCATCCGACGGCGTCCGGACAGCGTGCCTGCCCTAGGGGACGCGGCAGGGAGGGGGCCTCAGACCTTTCTACTTAGTGGGACGATCTCTCTGGCGGCCACATTGCAGGGTTGAGGCTGGGAACGCCAGGTTGGAACGGCCTGGAGACGCACGCAGAGCAGGGTGAGCGGCCCTCTGTTCAAGACAAACGCTCTTTTCTTGCAACAAACTTGTCAAGAAATGTTACTACCCACGTATTTACACTCAAACGTTTAAGCTTATACACAATTTTAGGTTGGAGTTCCTTATTTACAGAGTTCAAATGTTGGCGACCTTTGCCTTGGTGCAGACGCTGGTCAACGAGAGCAGAGCCCAGATGAACTTTCTCACTTTGAAACAGTCAGTGTGGGAACAACCCCGGTGGAGACACACGTCCAGCCCACGCCTGCTCTGCACGCTCGCCGGTGACTCTGGCCCCGAGAGGAGTCGGGCCGCCGGCCAGCAACGGAGGCCCCGTGGAAACCTCGCGAGGAAAGCCTGGAACCTGCTACATTTCAGAGCCTTGGGAGGCTGGCCGGCTCTTCACTCAGATGCCTCTCCAGGCCCTGGGCTGTGTCGTCCCTGCAGCTCTGATGGGGGATGGGAGCCTGGGGTCCGCTGCTGCCTGGGCCCCCGCCCCTCGCTGGCATCCTCGCGTGAGGATTTTGTCTGGAAGGGTCTAGTCGCAGCGACTAGAGCTGACGTTGCTCCTGCTGGAGGATGCGTGCCGCCCAGGCCCACTCGCCACAGGGCCAGGGGGCTGTTCCCTGGACCCCACGGGCTCACAGTGGGGACAGAAGGTTTCAGAAGCCGTGGCCTGCGTCCCACAGCTCCTCCCACCTGGTGGTCTTCAGGACCCCTCCCCTGGCCTTTCCAGACAATAATTCTCATGTGTGGACGCCCCAGGCTCCGGTTCCCCTCCTTGGCCCACAGGGGGGCCGTCTGCAGTGCTGCTCTGACCACGTTCCTAGGGCCCAGGGAGTGGACCACTGCCATTTCCCAGAAAATTCCACCAGCAACGCTTTCTCCTGTTTGAAAACACAAGTCTGAGTCTGTCCCTTCGGCAGCGGGTCAAGTGGCATCCGGGGCAGCAGGAGGAAAGTGCCCCATGAGCCGGCAGGAAACCAGGCCTGGGCATGACCCCCGCTGGGCCGCAACCCCCGCTCGGCCGTGACCCCCTGCTCGGCCGCGACCCCTGCTCGGCCGTGACCCCTGCTGGGCCGTGACCCCCCGCTCCGCCGCGACCCCAGCTCCAGTGTGACCCCTGCTCAGCCACGACCCCCGCTTGGCCATGACCCCTGCTCCGCTGCGACCCCCGCTCCAGTGTGACCCCCGCTTGGCCATGACCCCTGCTCCGCCGTGACCCCCGCTCGGCCGCGACCCCAGCTCAGCCGTGACCCCCGCTCTGCCGTGACCCCTGCTCAGCCGTGACCCCTGCTGGGCCGTGACCCCCGCTCCGCCGCGACCCCAGCTCCAGTGTGACCCCTGCTCGGCCACGACCCCCACTTGGCCATGACCCCCGCTCCGCTGCGACCCCTGCTCCAGTGTGACCCCCACTCGGCCATGACCCCTGCTGTGCCGTGACCCCTGCTCAATCGCGACCCCCGCTCCAGTGTGACCCCCGCTCCAATTTGACCCCTGCTTGGCCGCGACCCCTGCTCTGCCATGACCCCCGCTCCCCAGGCCGAGCTCTCCTGGGTTTCACACCTTTCGCTCTGGTTTCCTCGGGAGTGACGTCTGTGTTGACGCCTGTCTGTCCCCTGGGTCCACCTACTGGACCCGCCGCAGGCGGGTGATGGCCGACTCCCCGTTTTCCCGTCCTCCGAGCCTAAACCTGATAATGCCTGGCGTGCTGCGGGAGCTCAGGGCCCTGCTCCAGAGAGCCCGCAGTGACAGTCTGTGTGTCACGGTGCTCCGGCAGGGGGCAGACAGACGCGCGGACGCTGACAGGTCCACCAGCATCGCCTGAGACCCTTTTGCACTTCATAGACGCTGACCTGCAGCACCCGCGTCGCTGGCCCTCACGTGGAAGTCTGTGCCTCGGTGGGCCTGGTTTCACGTCCGTGACACGGCTGCCCCCGCGGAGGCCGCAGCCGGGAGCAGGCCCGCCACCCAGGGCAGGTCGCGGTCAAACCCTCCACAAAACCGCCACATTTACGTCTGTCCCACGTCTGCATCTGATTTACATTGTGCGATCTTTTTAGTGGCAGAATTCTCATTTAATTTATTTCACTTGAACTT
Organism: Leptonychotes weddellii; assembly: GCF_054177405.1. Classification (NCBI taxonomy): domain Eukaryota; kingdom Metazoa; phylum Chordata; class Mammalia; order Carnivora; family Phocidae; genus Leptonychotes; species Leptonychotes weddellii. The sequence continues at coordinate 1,373 of NW_027733364.1, read as the reverse complement.
CTGCTTTTTTGTTTCAGATAGTTATATTTTTGATATTTCCTAGAACTTTATAACAATTCTTTAGACTTCATGCTGTTTTAAAAAAAATTAAAAATAAAAGTATAAACTAACATTGAGTGTAATTTACCATCAAAGTAGAATATTGCTACCAACGTCCCCCCGCCCCCTGCAATGCACTCTCAGACTTTAGAAATAGGAAAATCCACTGTGATTCGGAGGAATGATGGGCACACAGGGCTCTGGGTGCCTCGGCGGTTGTGAAAGGGGGAGCGTTCACAGAGGCCACTGAGCACTTGCCCCGTGGCCTGCTGTGCCAGAGAGGGCTCACAGACCCGCGTCCCTACCTGCCTCTCCGGGGCCTCCCCCACGTGGTGGCCTTGGAGGTGAGGCCTGGCTCTGGGGCGGACCTGCCAGGGTTGAGGCTCGGCTGTCCACAGGGCCACCACTTTCTATTTTGCTTTTGAGGTTTACGACTCCCCTGCACCCAAACAGGATGAAAGCTTATAAACCAAGATACACCCGAGAAAGGACAGATCAGATTAGAAGTAACTTGAACACCAACAGGAATTGGTGAGAGGCAGCAAAGCCTGGGGCATCCTGACCTCAGCGCTGCGCTCCCTGGCCCCTGCCCGGACACGAAGAGGAACCTTACAACTTGGCCCCTCAGGTTGAGAAGGAGGGACCTCCTGTCTGCGTTTTGAGAGGATACAGCTGCTCACAATGGAAGATTTTGCCAACCCCTCTCCACTGCCAGTTGTCTCTCGTCCTCTTCTTATTCGCAGCCCCCAGCCCTGAGCCACTGTTTGAATCTGGATGGGAACGTGCCCTGTGCTTTGTGGAGTGTGGTATGGCAGGGCATGCACCTGCAGCCAGCGTTCTGTGCCCTCGTTCAGGAAGACTTGTGAGGAGCGGTGTTTGCCGCCTGCCGGCTAGAAGGTGCTCACGCGGATCCAGAGGGTGAGCGTGGGGGTATGGGCATGGCTGCTGACTTTCTCCGTCACGGCAGGACTAGCCGAGGCATTTCCCCCGAGGAGCAGGCAGCCAGAGCCCTGAAGTGCTTATTACTGGATCCTGCAGGCCCTTCTCTGCACCTCTCGGCTGGAGGCCTGCTGTATGCCAGCACTGTCGGGGCTGCAGTCACACCAGGGGACGCAAAGGGGACCCTGGAGACAGGGGAGGGGTGGGGCGCAGAGTTAAGCGGGTCATCTAGAGAGTGACTTGAGAGGAGGGCACGTGGATGTCCTGAGTGAGAGGGACTGGCCTGCCCACCCGGTGCATTCTGGAGCAACCCGGCCCAATGTTGGGTGGGGAGCGGGGCAGAGGGAGGGGTGAGGAGGAGGGTGTGCAGGGGCTGGGGAGGAGGGGTGCAGGGT